>NW_019170143.1:0-78938 GCF_001792695.1 Aspergillus bombycis | reverse complement strand
TTCTATTGCAGTGCGCGGGCATATTTCAATAAGGTCAAGTTGGCTGGGAACTTGAAATTGGTGGCCGTCCAGGCGATCCAGACTCCAGAGCGTTTGCATCGCTGCGGTTGCGGCGCTAGTTTAAGGCGGTTATCAGGAGAGTTTCGAGTCAATCATTTGACATAACGCGGGGGTGTCGTTGGAGTTCGGGAGATTCAAAATACTTAGAAATCAGTAATTGGGAAACTATGTAAGCACGTGCAGGAGCTCCAGCCCCAACTGGTACCCTACGTAAAGCCAACACTCCTCGGACCTCCCACACGACTACCACGTGATGAAATCAATTCTCCCGCATTTCTTGTCTCTTTACACCGCTGCCCTAGCTGTTCTTGCTAAGATTAACTCCGCACAGCAAGAAGTGCTTATCAGCGAGAATATTATGGCCCAACAAGACAAGATCCCCGGCCACAACAATGCCGTATACGACATCGTGCCAAAGGAAGACCAGATATTCTCCGTCGAGTTCCTCGAGATTGCCCCGACGCCCATTATCGCGTAAGGCCCTCCTTCTCCTTGAAGTGCAGCTTGATGACAACATTTTGATATCCTGACAAAGCGACCATATCTTCTTCGTCTACCTGCGCGGTCATCTGCCTGAATCTAAAAAGAAGGAGCTGGAACTTCCTGACGAGGGCCTCGTCAATGCGACCTTTACTGTGAGCCTCTCTGCTATCTACGCAGATGGTAATCACGACGAGGAAATATCTTATACAGAGCCGTTGAAGACTACACCCTTCGGTCCGCTAGGCCATCTTACTATTCGCGATACCCGTGGAGTTCAGGTCGACTATATACCTAGTAGCGGCTCCAGTGAAATTTTATTAGATTTCCAGATCCTTGCAATGTTTTTGAGGAGCGGTATGTGGACTTTTAAAGTTGACTTGAGACTCGGAGATATAGACAATACATGTCTATTTGCTGGGTCATTCACACAATGGTTAGAGGGGAGGCTTCATTAGGATATTTGGAATAATCTACAAGCTCAATGGCACAATTTTCTCACAACGTTCTGTATTCTCCTGTCAAGATTGGATAGCCTCCTTTCCAGTTAGGATCCAAAAAGACTTGCTCGAGGGCCAGGTTTAAAGGTCTACTCCGTAGTTGCCTAGGGAGAGAGAGACACCCAAAAGACACAACAGGATATGGGAAAATTAGTGGAATAAGAAGTGGGAGAGCTTCTCTTATTTATGTGCGAGAGATAGGGCCTGGATTTTCTCACTTGCCATGGTGGGTGAGCGCTCGCCACCTTCACCACGTTCTCCTGCACCCAGTCTAAGATTTAGCGAATATCTTCTGCAAAGTAATAAGATACCTAGGGCTCATTTAACTACTGTCCGCGTTCACTACTGTGGCATAAGTACGGCTGAGCGGACGGGAAGCCCTGTTCTCCACACCCTGTCGTATGTATCAGTCTGGTAGCCACAAAGGATTATATAGAAGGTATGCAGCTTTTAACCGGTCTAGTTCCATAGTTCTAGTAATGACAGATAGAACCGATTTCACTTCGGCTTAACTCAAGTAATCTTTGTGTGTAGTCTTATTTTACTGTAACATCAGCCATACTCAGGCTGCTGCTGGGCTTTGGCTAGCGTGCTGTCAATTGTACCTGTCGTCTAACATATCATGCTTCATCAAACCTTACATGGCACTGCGTAAGCTGGGAAGTCGTACCGGCACATAAGTGGCATGCCTTCTAGCGAGGACAGGCCAAAGTAGACGGTGGACCAAAGGGTAAACAGAGGACATGTGGTGTCTAGTACTTTATAACACAACATAATCCTTGAGGATGCTTATCCTGAATTGTGACACTCTGTGATTGGCATATATATATGATAGAGCTGGTGTAGCTCACGTATGTGGGATTGATTATCTTGAGGTCTAAATCTACCATACAGATAGTCCTTGATGTTGCGGTCAGGTCACGTGGTTGCTGCCTTAGGCTTCCATGGGCTCTGACAATATATATGGGCAAACATGCGCATCTAGCTCCTTTGTAAGAGCCGGATAACCCTCACATTTAGCTCCAGAATTCTGATTTTATCTACCCATAGACCATCTGATCATGTTCACGTCTGGTAATTCTCCTAGGCTGCTAATAAACCCCACATGGACCATGCGGCCCAGACATCCCGCCACCCCGCAGCGTACCAAAGAGGCTGGATCGTATATTCACTGGTTTCAATTGCACTCCATATATAGAGCGCTGCCAGCCCTGCATTGTGAAGAAAGAAGCAGGATCCAACGATAAATCCGACCCTAGAGTGACGGATATGATGCTTTCTCAACAACCTGCAATGAATGAATGGGTGCTAACCAGGTAGCTCACGGAGACAACCTTGGAATTTACACGCCATCCATATCTCTGTGGTCAATATTAAGACAGACTCTGTACCGCTATACCCCGCCCACAAAGATCTGAAAAAAGAATAAGGGTTCCTTATGCTTGAAAAGGACCCGCCGGACTAATCTCAGCCAAGTCAGGAGGGGACCATACAGACTGGACCCGCAAAAGGTGATATAACGGCTAACTGAGCGTTGAAGATTTCAGTTGTCCTAAGGCATATCAAATTCATTCATTGTTCATGGTCAAAACAAGACTACGTTTCTTCACTTGAATTCCATCGCATGTAAATCTACAACATCTTTGTTCCGTGATCCAGTATATACACGAGCGTTGCCTTGGCTGGGATGGACTGAAGGAGTTCCTCGACAATTCTCTGAGAGCTTAGTGCTTCATTGACGATCTCCGATGCCGCACCGAGGAATAACCAATATGTAGCGGGTTCCTGGCTAGTCCTCTATATCCTGAATCGTGGACTATGCGACTCTTCCCGACTGCTTCCTTGAAGACACACGGAGCTTTGGGGCCGATCATATTTCTATGTCAAGGGCAAAAGAATTGCCCAGCACAGGTCACCTAACTCAAGCTGAAACCTACCCACAGATACGCAAGCTTATACAAGACAACTGAGCGACCTCGACATATCTTGGCTTACGCACGAGTCATGCAGTATTGTCAACAATCCATGCTCCCTACAGTTCTCTGTTTGGTGATCTAGGCCCGGATTCGCTGACTGGTGTCTCAACTAGCTAGGTATCGATACTGAACGGAGTGATCAACAAAATCATATCACAGGCCACAACAAGCCCATCGGCTCACATACCGAGTTAGGTAAGATGGCACTGTTAGCGACTACAGCCCCCGCGGGATATATGATAGACTGTGCTATGGCTTGCCTTGTGATATTATGTTGGGTTACATCCCACATCAATCGCTCCACCAGGGTAGTCATTGTTCAAGGGGCGATATTAGGAGTGGGTAACTGTCAAATACCCTAGATGAGGTATGATCGGGATGGACCGATCTCGGGTAGGTTTATGTGAATCGCTTTTCTTGTCATCAGAGACAGGAGCCCTCTTTTAATTTCCTCGCCGCGCTTGTTGGATGCACTCCGGTTTATTGACTCGCCGGCGTACCCTCCATGAACAAATCAAGTCCAGCGTTGACCGTTAATGGCGGGTCGTGTAATTTCCATTGCAAGGGACCCTCCACCACGCCAATGAAGGAACAAATCGTTTCGTATCGAGGTTAAAAGGTTGCTTCCTTTGTCACTCCCAAGGTTCTCAAGCATCCTTGGCATGGGGCAAAAAAGGACTTGGCATCTTGAACTCCTCTGCAGAATGCCATCTTTCTTTGGCATTCATGACGTGGCTGCGCATAGGAAACCTAGATTGTGATGGCTAAGTAATCCCACACGTGGTGCTCGCAGGACGACAGGATACAGACATTTCTAGTCTGCCACAGGTTCATTCTGCAACGGTCGGCAATGCCAACGGATGCAGGGTCTGGCGAGCGCGATGAGAACCTTGGAGACGCCAAGTATTCCACTGCTCTTGGCACGCTAGATTTTGATACAGCCCGTGGACTGTTGATTTGTGTCGGCTAATTCTGACTCGACGATCAAGACAAGGAAAGAGCAGAGTTTAGCTAGGAAGGCCGCTACTGGGGTGGAGGTATAAAGCCAATCCGATTTCCCTTGTTGTCCCCTCTCATCCTGTCACTCACAAACGCTGCACACACATAAGCTTGGACTAAATCTCAGCACAACTGCAAGAACCATGAGATTCTCAATCCTCGCTCTGTTTGCCTTGGCCTCGGTCGCCTTGGCCCAGGACAGTACTAGCCAGGATCCGGGTCCGTCCCCCACTGCCTCTGTTGGGTGTGAGCCACACGGAGACCACTGGTATGTTTGTTTCTGCCCTCATCTTGGATGTCAGAGCACCGATATCTAATGTTGATCCAGGCACTGCGAGGGTCCAGCATCGACATCAGAGACTGTCACCCCAGCCGTTCCTAGCCCAACCGAATCTGTAGGCTGCGAGCCGCACGGCGACCACTGGCATTGCGACGGCCCCGCTTCGACCACCGCCGAGGCCACTACTACAAGCACCCATTCACACACGGACGAGGTCGATACCACCGCGACTCCAACCATTCCCAGTCCAACCGAGTCGGTCGGTTGTGAGCCTCACGGCGACCACTGGCACTGCGACGGCCCTGCGGAGACGGGAGCCTCGACATCAAGCGGTAGCAGCAGCAGCAGCAGCAGCAGCGGTTCGACTGGAACCAGCACAGGCACTGCTGCCTCTGCCTCAGGGACCGGATCGGATGAGGACAGTGCGGCCGGGCACGTCGGTGTTCAACTTTCCGTTGCGGTCGGGTTGGCGCTGGGAGTCGCGGCATTGCAACTGTGAGGTAGCATCGTCGATAGCGGACATTGTATATTCCACTCGTGTCAGGGGGGGAGGTTCCGAACCTATAATGTATTTACTAAAATTGTTTTGGGATTTGATTAGGGAAATGAGGCTATAGAATTGGGAAATTTTTTTTATTAGGGTTGCCTGATCATATGATTTGTTCGCGGATCCGAGTGGTATGTCCCGTCAGACCATTCGGAATACTAGTATCCACCACTCGTCTTGGCTTCGTTCCAACCCAATGGTAAAGGTTATATAACCCATGAACATCATCTTAGCCGTGATTGGAACTTCTAAGAATCACCCAGAGCAGGAGTATCGCAACATGGAGTCCTTCAATTCTACTGTCCTTCCCCAGATGGCTTCATATGCGGATTTCATCAAGCTAGCTCATCAAAACCCCAACCTATCCAGCTTGGAAAACCTCTGGGAGGCTTACTACTCCTACTGGAACAACGATATCATCGCCACGGGTAAGCTCTACATGTTTGTACTGTCCCTGAGACAACCGCTAAGCTGCGCAGGAATTATCACGTTCATCGCCCATGAACTCATTTACTTCGGCCGCTGCCTCCCATGGATCATCGCCGATGCGATGCCAGGTACCTTCAACCGATGGAGGATACAAGATCACAAATCACCGCCCTCAGTAGCGACCCAATGGAACTGCACTAAATATATCCTTGCCATCCACTTCATCGTCGAACTTCCTCTGATTGTCCTCTTCCACCCTCTGATGGACCTCTGCGGCCTCAAATATACCTCCCCCTTCCCAGACCTCAAATCTGTAGCCGCCCAACTCGCCATCTTCTTCATTGTTGAGGATACCTACCACTACTGGCTGCACCGCGCCTTCCATTGGGGGCCCCTGTACCGCTCCATCCACCGTATTCATCACCAATACGCGACTCCTTTCGGTCTCACGGCCGAATACGCCAGTCCCTGGGAAACCCTCCTGCTCGGTCTTGGCACGATCGCCCCACCGCTGGTTCTCGGTTACTTTACAGAGAACGTGCATCTGATCACTGTATTGGTATGGATGGGTCTGCGCCAAGTACAGGCTATCGACTCGCACTCGGGATATGATTTCCCCTGGAGCCTGAGACGAATCATCCCCTTCTGGGGTGGAGCTGACTGGCATGATGACCATCATCGTTACTTTGTGGGTAATTACTCTAGCTCGTTCCGCTATTGGGATAGTAAGTCTTTCTTTGCACTCTTTCCGGGATTTGGTTGACAGGTACTGACCTGCGACAGTCTTGATGGGCACTGTTGCTGGCCCCAAGAATGGGCGTGAGCATAGACGCCGGGATTAGCTCCCATATTGCAGAGAGGGAGACAAAAGCTCTCTTTCTTTTTGCTCTTTTTTGATCTGTAGTAATTTTTTAATGAGGCTGTATGCACAGCTATGGGCTAGTTAGGGTATGATTAGAATGCGTATTATTATATGAGATAATTAAAATAAATAATATGTCTACGATACATCGGCCCACCTTTCGAGAATAATGTACGTATTTTAAAATCCCGAAAGAAAGCAACAATAAAGGGGAGAAATATATATCACGAAGGATCTAAGCCCGTCTCGCCCGAGAAGTCGGATATATCTCACCCGCCATAGTCCGGGGTTCAAGCAAACACCGGGCCATCCCGAACTGAAAAGAAAATGCCCAGTGAAATACATAATTTATGGGAAACGCCCTTCTGCCCACTGATAAAGCCTTTCTACCAACAAGAACACAATGCTTGATCGAAATCGACCATGTGTTTGACGCCAAGCATGTCGGGCGGTTATCATCGGTCATCTATAGTGTAAAGACATTGGTCTTGAAGAAGGTACCAACCAGACGTTCGGATGTCGTGGGATTCACACTTGACCTTAGAGGCTTGATTACTCTCAGTCACCTTTTGCTCAAGTGGTATTTTCTTCTATATTGAACTCACGCCTAGAGTTGGCTTCAGCGTGACAGGCATCGTTATATAAAAAGTGTACGTTCATGAAGATATCTCGATAACTAGAATGCTTCTTCCCTGAGATTCTGAAAAGTTAATCATTGGGTCACCTACATGAACATAAACGATCGGGAACTTAGGATTTCTCGCCTTGGAACCTGGATGTGGATTGCCATGCCACTTCTCTCTACTGGTATCAGTTGTGCCTATGTCGAGATTCATGCCAAGAGCAGATATCAGTAGCCAATGAGGTAGATGCTGATGGCAGTTCCCTTGTGGGGGATAGTGGAGTCGTTATGTTTCGATATATAAACAAGCTCATCGGCTCGCATTTGTGGATTCTGTGGAGCTATTTGCGTATCTCCTCGGCTTTTGATAGAGTTTTCGATATCGCGATCTCCGTAAGCCATGACATAACTCTATCCAGTCTGTTAAAATGGCCTTTACCTGCCAAGGGAGCCCTACCTTACGATCTAGGACGATAAATAGCAGCAGAAGTAGCCATCTATATAAAATAGCCGAACGTCCTCCGTACATCTCTCCCGATACACCCTCTCTTTATTATGTACTATAGTCTGGATAAGCACAGTCAGACGTTAACGGTAGCATAAATAGAAGACAATCCTGTGGCATCTGACTAACAAATTGTGGAGGGACTCTGACAGAGATGTCACCTTTACGGGAATCTTTTATCCTGGTTAGCATGTGTGCTCCCTCTGCCACATGGAGGCGGCCAATCCGAACTTTCTTATCAGAACTATACTATTGACTGTAGCTTCTGCAACTGCCCGCAGCTGTGAACCCATACGACAGACTTGACACTAATATACAGAATTCACATCGACTTTATCAACACCAGGTGTCAAGTTTCACTCGCATAAGATATTCAGCGACTGTACGATCTTGTCCGGCTTATATATGCCAAGCACAAACCTGATTCCATCACAACTTGGTCATCAAGGCACAAAGGTTACTGATAGCCCTGGTGGCTCAACTGTGTGCCTCGAGTAGAGTGGCTCGATTGCGAGAAATACCTCTTACCAGACACGTCTCAAGTCGCAACATAGAAGACCGTTAGGAAGTGAGACATCGAAAGACCAAGTCACACCGCCAGTCATATGGACCAATAATACCTATTGTACTGAGACAATTCCAGAACCTGTGACTCGCTGACGACCTTATGAAGATCTGGACTTCACAATGGGACCGGAATTAACAGACCCCTCAGCCAAACTTATATCTCAGATACGGCACCTAACCAGCGTTGCTATTGCTTATCCATCAGATGCCCGCTACATCACCCCTTGTGCTCGATGTAGTCTGCACAAATTTTGAGCTGCTCCCTCTGCGGCCCTTGGGCTGTGCGTGTCGCCGGAATGCGGCTGCATCTAGGGTCTGTAAGAACTAACAGGATGAGAACTCTTTTCCTGTCCTAGGAGCAGCCGTGGTGTTCGTTTATTTATTTTCTCGTGATTCAGAGACATCGATTAGTAACACAGATAACATCCACGTCACTGTAGTCGACCCAATAAGAGCTCATCCTGCATGAGGTTGTCTCCATCGTGGTAGCCATTTTTGGTTTTTGGAGACTGCCGCTGGTATGAATATTCGGCCGACTTCGCCAAAAGTCTCCGACCTTATTTGAAATTGGACCGGTTGCCCTGACTTTAAGCATCTTCTAATCCTTAAATTCTAAGTGGAGCGGCATAAGCAACACGCAGAAGCGGTTCGGAGTTAGGAAGAACTTAGCACCCAAAGGTGCCGGACTGGAAGCCGAAATAGAAATCTGAAGAAGGGTTTCAACGTTGGTAACCAATTATATTCTTGGGCTTTTTAAAGCTTTGTGGTTGAAGCTCCACGCAGTGGATATAGACCCACCAGCAACCGTTTCAATCACCAAGGAAGACATCACTGTCATCAGCGCATGCAGCTTACGCATTAACTTTCACCTTTGGTTCATGGGATACACAAGGCTTAAACTTAATGCTAAATTCCGAGTTGGTGTCATCACCTTGGGTCCCCTTTCTACCCCTGCCAAGCGGCAAATTTTCAATCTCACTATAGCTTCCAAACTATGGAACGGGTGGAGCTCCACTGTCATCGCGGAGATAATGGACTTGGTCCTCAATATTGTGGATCATCCCAAAAATGGATTTCTAAGCTCTTCTAATCTTTTTTCTCGAAATTGTCTGCTCCGGAGAACTGCCGAGACCATCCGCCACTGGCAATCTGTTCTGTATAAATCGCAGGAGGACCTTCGGGGAATCAACACCCCCAGATTCGATCAAGACTCTACATACGATAGAACACCCGAACAAAGCTAAACCTTAATTCGCATACAATGGCCGCTACCGACTACAAGTTCGAAGGCTGGATGGGCCTGGACCCCACGGCCGCTGAGGGCAACATGGTCTGGCAGGAGTTCCAGCCCAAGGCTTGGGAAGAGACCGATGTTGATATTCGCATCACACACTCCGGTATCTGTGGTTCAGATTTGCACACTTTGCGCAGTGGATGGGTATGTTTTGCTTTGCTTAAAGATAATATCGCCACGGCCGCTAACAATGCCTAGGGTCCTACGATGTACCCCTGCTGCGTCGGTCACGAAATTCTCGGAGTTGCAGTCAGAGTCGGCTCCCAGGCCGAAGGAAACATCAAGGTTGGCGACCGCGTCGGTGTCGGTGCGCAGAACGATTCTTGCCAGGGCCGCAAGGGCGACTGTGAAGAATGTGCCTCCGGGCTTGAGCAGTACTGCCCTCACTTGATGGGCGGTACCTACAACTCCAAGCACTGGAACGGTGACAAGTCCTATGGTGGATATGCTCTCTACCACCGCTCGCCTTCTCGCTTCGTTATCAAGATCCCCGATGCTATCCCCTCCGCGATGGCTGCTCCTATGCTTTGCGGTGGTATCACCACATACTCGCCCCTTCGTCACAACGGCTGCGGCCCCGGAAAGACGGTCGGTATTATCGGTGTTGGTGGTCTTGGCCACTTCGGTATTATGTTTGCCAAGGCCCTGGGTGCCGATAAGGTGGTTGCCATTTCTCGCAAGGCCAACAAGAAGGAGGATGCTCTCAAGCTTGGCGCCGATGCCTATATCGCTACGGATGAAGATGAGGACTGGGCCAAGAACAACTCCCGCAGCTTGGACTTGATCCTCTCTACCGTTTCCTCCTCCAAGATGCCCATCATGGACTATATCACTATGCTCAAGCCCAGTGGCAACTTCGTGCAGTTGGGTGCTCCCGAAGACGGTGCCCTCACCATCCCCGCCTTCGCACTGATCGTCAAGAGAATTAAGTTTGGCGGATCTATGATTGGAAGCCCCAGCGAGATCCGGGAGATGCTTGAGTTGGCTGCTGAGAAGAACGTCAGGTCATGGGTTCACGAGGTACCTATGAAGGATGCCAACAAGGCCATCGTGGACATGGAAGCTGGCAAGGCCAGGTACCGTTACGTGCTTGTGAACGAGCAATAGATCAAATCAGGCATCAATAGACATTGTACATAGGATATAGAGTAATTCAGCGCAGCGTACTACACAACTTCATATGATCGTACTGTATATGGCTCACCTCTGACTAGAACTGTTCCCCCCGGTGCGCGCAGTTGTTCGTTGGCCTCGACGTCCTTAGCACAGGGCAAACTGTCCCCTTCCAGGCCAAGAATATATTTGGCCGACCACCCAGTGCTTGAATCCCATTCTTCTCTCCTAGCACTAACCCCCTTCCCTGCCTTTACCACTGCATCTGTAGAACCCGCGAAGGCCGAGCGCACATATACCTGCTTCTGTCGCACCACCAAATACGTGCCCCAGATCCTCGCCAAAAATGTCCGCGAAACCTCCACCTCCTCGTCTTCCCTAAGCTCAATATCATGCTTTGATTCCAAAACCCATGAGACACCCCTTCCCGGCCCCTCGGGACCCTCCTTGAATCTCAACTCACGCCATACCTCCTCATATTCCGTCACCGGAGCCCCCGGCAGATCTGGACGAGACATAGATCCAGTCTCGAGGTCATCACCGTTTGGCAATGTAGTAAAGGTACCACAGTCAACGTCATCAAAAGAATTGTGCGAGTCAATCTCATGAGTAAACTGCACGCGGTCTGGTATTGTCAGTATGTGTGCAGTCCGGAGATGTGTGAATGCGACTCACGAGGGTCACTACTATCCACAACCCGCTGACCGGCAATTGCCCAGTCAATGTCGCCGGATTTCTTATCTACGCGAAGGTCCACGTACCAACCCTTCACGGACATGACGATGGTGTCGGTCGTTTCCGAAGCGGGTTCCGGGAGCCATCGGAGGGAGATGCGTGTTGAGAGGCGGCTCTCAGTGGGTGGATTCGCAGTGGGGGATGCCATGGCGTGAATTAAGGCGTGTGAGTGTTCGAGCGTGGTTATGAGAACAGGAATGAGGATTTGTCTGGAGATGGGTTACGACGTCCCTTATCACTATTTAGTTATTTATTTTAAATACCCCGCATCCAGTGGGCAGGACCTTGATTGGTCAGAGAGTCCGTCCTTTCCAAGTAGTAGTATTTATCACTAAGTTCCGAGTCATTCCTACTCCTTTACATAAACCTCATGAACCTGCTAGTGGCCGAAATAGGCACACCCCCCGCCTTCTTGTGGCTTGCATATGATTCTGAACAACTAGAAAGGAGGAATACTGTTGTCCTAAGGGCTACTTATGCTTATATAACACCATGAGTCCTATTGGTTGCTCCAAAAATCATCCTTGAGCATTGCATAACATCATACGGGCATCCCATCATACGCAGACCATTCACAATACACCCTACGCGGTATCGGCATCCTCGCCTCTAACAGCGAAGATCAGCTTACAAACCTGATCCTTAGGACGAGCGGAGATGATCTGATCATCGAGGTCCATGGACGCAGTCATATCCGGGGCAACCGACGACCGAAACCGAGAATACAGCTCTCGCAGAAGAACTCTCATTTCCACCATTGCAAGGCTACATGCGTTAGTGAAGAAGCCATGTTGTGGGCTTTAGTGTGCTTACTTCTTTCCGGTACACCCTCTCCCGCCCGTCCCAAACGAGAAGAACAATCGATTCCGGTCATTGAAGCCCTCTTCTTTTAACCATCGCTCCGGATTGAAACGGTCCGGCTCGGGGAACACTTCTTCGTTGAAACGGTGTACCGTATATGGCTGACAGCTGACAATAGTATTCTCTGGGATGAAGTACTCATCGATAGTCCTGCCACCGGATGGGACGTACCGTGGAAAAGACATCGGAATTGGCGGTGTGCATCGCAAGGCTTCCTTTATAACAGCATCTAGATATGGCATTTTATCTAGAGGTGTATCATCCGATGCTGATGCCAGCTCCTTGTGAAGACGATCTTGAAATTGGAAGTTCTGTGGCTGAGAGAGTTCCCACATAAGAAAGCAAAGAGCATCACCGGTAGTGTCAATGCCTGCAGCCATATGGTCTTTGCATTCGGCGGCGACTTGCATGTGGCTCAGCGGCGAGCCTTTGCGGGTGAGACGCGCGACTAAGCTGTGCTCATCTGGGCGTTGTTGCCCGGCCATCTGTACCGCATATGCATTTGCTTTGGGGGCAGGGCGGGGGACTAGACAAGATGGGAAATATGGGGTTAATGTGGGGAGGTAATAGTGTAGAAGATTTTCTGTTGTGATTAGCTTTGTCTACAGTGAGAGCTGACCATTCACATACTCTGCAGGCTTTGATGATATGTCAACTCCTCCATCATCTCATAGTCCTTAGCGTTATCTAAGGATTTCAAGCCACCAGGGCTAAACATGAAGTTTGTTACTCCATCAAGCGCGTAGCAGTGCAAGAGGGACTAGAAATGTCAGCCAAATTCACTATAAGGAGGTGTGATACTCACGTAGACATTCACACTTCCTTCGATGGCGGCAACTCTCGATACAAAGGTCTGAGCTCGCTCCTTAATGGCGGACACATGCTTCTCGCGCACGACGTTTGACATGGCGTATCTATCAGCCAATTCCCGCTTCCTATGACTATGCTGCACCTCGTTAGTTGCGATGGCTTTCATTCAGAGGGATGAACTCACTCCTTGCTTCTCGAGAGTAGAGAACATGGTTCTTTACTTGTCAGCTTATTTTTCTTTTCTTATTGTTTTTTCCGGCTGGGCAATGCTATACTTAATCCCATATTGTCGGAATAAATCATAGTATTCCGTCTTATCATAACCACTGCCGCCGGATGCGTAGATCTCTCGGATAGCATTTAGGCTAGCAAACGAGACTTCGTTCGGCGCAAGGCGGACTACAGGACCATACTTCTTGTGTAGATGGTGAACGAAAAGACGTCTGGTCGCTGTGAACTCGTGGTACTTCAGGCAGAAGCTGGTGAAGTTCGTATACCACGGGCCGGGGACCTTGGCAAGTGGGGATGAAAGGCGCTTGAAGAGATATAGTCCAACAAGCAAGATACTCGACAACCATAATGACCACATGTTGAATCAATAATTCCCTTGAACCTTTGACAGGAATTTAGTCTTGGAAATACCGGTTTATTTCTCGCGACGGATATATATACAGATTAGTGATACGATGAACATGATAGAACAACCCTATACCATCCGAAAAGGGAAGTTTGAAGAGATGACTACCCCAGGAAATCAGGGACTGTCCAATCCTTTATCTGTATCTGCATTAGTCCATCAATGATAGGCGTGTGTTATCGTGCGGGGATGCTTTTATCGGATCCTTCCGACTGATAAGCAAATGCATCTCGGCACTAGAGTTTCTTTTAGTAACAGATGCGTTTGCCTTGGGATCTACCGCGGTATCATATACGAGGCGATGTCCAAAACTGGCAAGCGGGCCCTATTTCTTTCAGTAGGTGGTGACGAAAGAGGGAGTAGTAATCAATCCTTTTCCGTCTGCGGTTCTATATTATGCATTTTTATACTCTTTTCGTCATGGGCAGGCTGTGAGTAGTGGTCACCCTGTGTGGAGGCTCCGACTGCATTCGAATAAACTACCACATTTTCTGCGGCAAAGTGCGTATTGAGGTCTCTTTCTGAGATGTATTATTTTTCTAGACACGGAAATTTCATTGTATCAGATCTTGCTTTGGAGGTCGTCAAGAAGAAGACGGTATGAGCTGCCCCTCGCCTCGAGATAACTCAATATATATCTTAATTGTAGATACCTAAAGGGTTAGTCTAATACAACCATATGATTCTTGTATAAATATAAATAGCTCTTTATACAATATTTTTTTTAAAAAAAAATCAGAAATTTAATCTTAATAGTAAAGCCAGTCTTATCGAAGTTAGAGATATTCTCTACTGAGACTCTATGCTGCATTATAGTAATTTGTACGCATGGTACAGTACCCCATCAGCAACCATATCGACAACACCAAGATTGTATTCATATTAGGTATAGGTGTAACATCTATGAGTGCATTGAAGCTATAAATCGTGTGGCCAGCGTGACCGCCAAATCAAAAGTAGTACTAGCTACAGTTCAGTGATAGTAGATACAATGGATCAGAACAGAACAAGACCCATACGAGAAGCAACAGTAAAGAAATTCCAAGAGTTTTCTCGCACACGCCTTGAGACTTGAAAGCGCTAGCATAAAGTTGTGTCTTTTAGGTGTTGGATCGTTTATACATGATGTCACGGTGTTTTAGCTAGGCAGCTCTTAGTGCTTATCACTAAGCGCCATAGTTCTTATAAAATCTCTTTGTAATATCAATATCAACTTCACTAGCTATTGGGATTAGGTCTACATGCCCCTGTCCTCTATTTTATCAAGAGCTAGCTGATTACAATTCCGGCTACATCGCTTCCAATGTAGAGGTGAGCCTAAGCTTGAACACGAAAAGTAGGGACGATTGAAACTCTTGATATTTGTCCGGAATATCAAGAAGTCGCTGTTGAACTTGTATTCTGTCTCACCAAAAATTGTAATATGTACTTTTCTTTCTATATTCATAGATTCATTATCATTGTTGTCAGCAGAATCCCGTCTCGGTGGTAGCAGGGCCAGTGAAATAATACCTCCAGTCCACCCAAGGAGTATCTACGAGCAGTATCTCGCTTATTAATTTAACATAATCTACAAATCTGCAAGTATCCTAGTAAAATTGGCTTCCATAATATATGAAAAAATGGGTTGAGGCTTATGACGTCTGTCACCGCCCAAATCATCACTAACCGCAAAACATTTGCGCAGGATGGATACAAAGTGATAGAAAATGGAACCGTGGTGGAGACTTGCAACGAGCGGGAACTCGTGATTCGCCATGGCTGGTTAGTCAGCTTCGTCGATTATTAAGTTGTGGGGAATGGCGCATGCGCAAGTCGTCCGTGTCTCCTGAGCTTCTTAATTAATTGTCCTCGAGAATCAAGAGTTCTGTACGTACGCAGCAGCTCGCAGACGCTTTAGGGCAGCACTATCTCTACTTCAACTGCATACCTTAATATAGATATAACAGAATGGCGTCGAACGCCCCTAAGCGTGTTACCCTGCGCAGATCATGCCAAGCCTGCGTCCGAGGCAAGCGTCGTTGCGACCAACGATGGCCGCGATGTAGTCGGTGCCAGGCTCGGCGCATCGACTGCGAATACATCAACATACCACTGCCAGCTGGGCCCGATGCCTCCAATGCCACTTCGCACGTTGTACGCCGAGCATCATCTGTGTCCGATCTGCCCATACACCGGCCGCTGCCGTTGGTAATTATGAAAGGATACGACGCGGACATCATTTCGTTCCTTATAGCCGGAATGCGAAGCTTTCCTACTGAATTCGCTAAGAATATGAAGACGGACTTTATCCATCCAGACCTTTATCAGAGTTCTGAGGCTTCAACCGTGTTGCAAAATGTCCGGACTCTCTGCAGACTCCACTCCCAAGCTCGTCAAGGGGACAACACCACGTCCCTTACTCCTCTGCTACAGCAGCACTGTGCAGAACTCCTTCGCAAGTCTGGTCGTCCAGCTAGCTTCCAGGAGCTTCTCGCATGCATCCAATCACTACTTATCCTACAGTGCCTTCTCATCCTCGATGAGAAAACAGATCTTGGCCCCTATTCGGAAACTATCAGTACTATGCTATCTAATGTTGGGCGGCGTCTCTGGCAGAAAGCTCCTACTCAACTCTCCCATACTATGAGTCCACGGGAGGCATGGCTCTTCGCAGAGAGCGTTCGGCGGACGATTATCGTCGCCTTCATGCTGCGCAGTGTATATTCGTTACTGAAGAGAAACTACTCTGTTCGCACTCCGTTCGTCGACTCATTGCCTTTCGATGTTCGCACTACTTTGTGGGATACCGATGATGGGGTCTGGGATGACGCAACGCCTGTATCTTTGGAAAACATGGTTTCTTTGCAGCAGTATTCGAGCTTGCTGGAGTCGGGTGCAGTCTACGGTATCTCGCCATTCAGTGCTCTGATATTGGCTGCCTGTAAAGGTAAAGCTGTGTCCGATGTGCCGTATCCGCCTGTTGCAGGCTACAAGGCCTACTGAGAGTTAAAGTACACGGAAATGAAAGTCGGTTACTCTGGATTCTCTATCTCTCTAATACACATTCAACCCGTCCAACACTCATCGCAAGAATTGCTTGAGCAAACCCCTCAGCATCTCCGTCATCTGCTGGTATATCTCCTGTCTCTTGGTCTCGAACGTTTCAAAGATGTCCTTGGCTGATCCGACCGGGATTTGATCCTCGCCCTGGGTGAGCTTGGCCCACACTTCGTCGATGAATTCCTGCAGTGGCATGCCAATGAGATGGCCGTCTTTCAGGTCCGGCTGGTGCTTGGGGTCGTGCAACTCGGTCTGCACCGCAGGAGGGTATATCTCTAGCACCTTCACATTTCCGGGGCCGTCCTGCAGTTGCGTACGTAGGGCCAGGATGAAATGGTGCAGTGCGGCCTTTGAAGCACCATAATTCGGACAGCGCATCATCGGTACCAGAGCCATTTGTGACGTGGTGAATGCAATAGCAGTTTGGGTTGGTTGCTTTTGCAGGTGTGGGAGGAACTCCTTGGTGAGACGAACTGCCGAGGTGTAGTTCGTGATGAGTTCTTGGTCAAAAACGTCCAGATCGACGCTCTCGGGGTTTGCGAAATCGAATGGCCGCTGGATTCCGGAGTTGACGAAGACACAGTCAAGGTCAGGGTTCTCGGAAACCACTTCAGAAGCAAACTTGGGGATCTTTGGTATGGGTTAGTTGAGCCCTTGATGGATTCACGCTGCGGGCAGGATAGATGAGTACTCACTGCTTCAAGATTCATCACGTCAAACACCTTATATTTGACCTTGTCACTTCCATTCTCCTTGACGAACTCTTCCAAGTTCTCCTTCCTCCTGCCAGCAATGATCAATTGGGTACCATTTTGCACGAGCTTGGTAGCCAGCGCCTTGCCAATGCCTGAGGTGGCGCCGATCACTAGGACTTTGGTGTAAGGGAAAGACATGTTTGAAGCAGGTTATAGAAATCAACGATGAATATTACAACTACATCTCTCAACGGCAGACAGCGTTGCCTCTTTTTTATATCCAAATCCATGTACTCTGAATCCTGATGTCATCGCCACATCTAGCGGAGACTAAACCTCTTTGGGGTTTTTCTCATGGCCCACCACGTGTGCGGAGACTAGGCCGGATTGGGCGATCTATGGCAAACGCAGCATTCGCGATCAATTTGTCAGGAACGGACTTAGAACATTAGTGCCTCACCCTAAATCCATGACCCTGACTCTGTGAAGCTGTGTCTAGAACAGTCTAGAAATAGAGTGTTTCGAGAGTAGAGTGACAGGGGTGATCTCCCAATCTAGATACTTGTTTAGGACATGATCGTGCAGTCTCCATCAATCAGTGCTAGCGTTAGTAAGTCCCTGAAACTGATACAAATGCTTATTGAGGAAGAGAGACTTAGTACATATTACAGAGTCACATGTCATTAGCTGGGTTACAAGGTACGTCTTTCTGGTAGGTTTTGGCTTTATATCTGTCTAGAGAAGTAGTCCCAAAAAGATCCCCGAGAGATATGGACATAGCAGAATCTACGTCAGGTACAAAGGTATCATATATAGCACTTCATTATAGAAGATATCAATATTCAACACCTATCTACTTCCCCTTCTCACATGAATAAATAGGGTCCTCCTCCAATTCAACCCCCCAAACCCTCCACATCCTCTCCTTAAACAACTCATAACAAGCTCCCATCCTCACAACCCTCATCTCCCCGAAATCGTATAAGATACTTGCTCTCCCATAAAGATGATACCGCTGCAACCCATAATCGACCACAACATCCGCGGCCTCCAAGATCTCCTGCTCAATATCCTGCACGCGAAACTTCTGTCCACTGCCGGTCACATTCGCACTCGACCCTACAACTACCTTTCCGACCTCATAATGTAATCTCACAACCTCCAACAGAAGCGACCCCCCACCCACATGGATAGCCATCTTCCCGTCCTTAGTCGTCTTTTCCAACGTCTCGGCCGACATGCCTTGCAACAGCGGATGGTCGGATCTATACGGCGCAATGACCCCAAGCGACATGTCTAGATCGTGTGTTAGGGTTTTGGTCATGTCGAATTTCTCTGCTGGGAGAATGTGCAGCGATTTGTGAACATCATAGTTGCCGATTATGCCTTGTGTGTGTCCGGGACGCCGCTTTTTAGCGTGAAAGGCGCGAGTGATAGCTTCGCTGGAGGAGGCTATCAGCCCGTAGCCTACTTCCGTAGGGACTATGGCTATGCCGCCTTCTTGGGGGATTTGGAAGACTCTCAGGGCGTCCTTGTGGACGTTTGGGGGTGTACTCAGGGTGGGGATTAGTTTTCCACGGAGAGTCATTGTGCGTGAAGTGGCTATAGAACTGGATTCTAGTTGAGACAGTGCTGTGGTTTTATATCGCCGGCTTAGGTGGGATGATAGAGTGTAGAGACTTATCATGCCTCCTGACGCGTCAGCACGACTTGGGGGCTGTAATGTTAGTGCAGTTCTTATCCGGCTAAGCTTTTCATGGTAGTCAGTCTAGCTGCAGCGCATAAGCGTATGGATGAGATTTTTAATTTTTGGATTCCAGATGTACATAATCATTAGTCTAAAGCACGTATCTGAATGTCTTGTTGTCAATCTCCGTTTGATCCTAGCTCATAATTAGTCTTTTGCAAGTTCACACGCACACCAGAAGGAGAGAAACTTACCAGCATGCCCTTCTCAACACCATCACTCTCCTCGCCGCTCGAACCGAGGGCTTCCCGATCCCTGCGTTTATTCTCGAAATACATGTACAGGTAGAGCGCAGTGATTGAAACCAGCTTCACCGCATAGCCAACCAACATCCTGCACAACAGTTAGCACCGATACCCGCACCCGATCCCCCAGTCCGGCTCGAAACTCACGCAATATAAGCACTGTGATACCCCGGTGCCTCACTGGACTTGAATGTCTGCGGCCCAATGATATTTCCCACACAATACCCCGTGAACAACAACGCCCCGGTGACCTGTTTCTTCGTCGACCCCGCAATATTGGAGCTCACGATCGTCAGACTCATACTGAATCCCAGTCCCTGGAAATAGCACAGCCAGAGCGCGACCAGTCGGCCCCATTTATTCGAGTCCGGCAGGCCAACTAGCAGCGAGGATCCGATGATGCAGACCAGATTGGCGAATATCATGCACGCACTGCGCGAGTGGAATTTGCCGCTATATTTCGTCGCAATCATGCCGCCGAAGAGGAGGGTGAGGAATTGGACCGCTCCGCCGGGGATTTGCAGGTATTGGGTTCCGAGGGTGTCGAAGCCGAAGGATTTGACGATGATGGAAGTGAACTGCGCTCTTGTTAATATCCCTCCAGAGAGCGGAATGGGAGGCTCCAGGCGGACATACACTCGTCAAGGCGGAGTTTGGAACTTGAGCTCCAATAGCCATGATGAACAATAACCACGTCTTAGGATCCCTGGCTGCCTGCCACACTTGGTACCATTTGAAGTGGTGGTTCTTTACGCCTTGCTGGTTGATCGCGACACGGTCGATTGCAATCGCTTTCTCGCGCTCGGTGAGGAACTTGGCCGTCGATGGGAGATCGGGGAGGAAGAGGAGAGATACGATTCCGATGACCAGTGATACCGCACCGAAGATCAGGAACACATACATCCATCGCGGGAGACCGCCGGCTATGTGTCCAATAGCGTAGCCAAGGAGACTGTTGGTGGTTAGTGTTTCGCTATCTTTAATTTCGTGGCTTTAGCAGAGACCCACCCTCCAAACATGGTGGCAATGCCATTGGTGCAGTAATAGGTTTCGAGACGCAGAGGCTGCTCACTTGAGGTGTACCAGATGCTCATCATCAGGACGAATCCTGGGTTCACAACGGCTTCGGTGACTCCAAGGAGAAAGCGGTTGACGGCTATCCCGGCGAAGTTGTAACAAGCCGGGGTTGTCATCAACAGGCCTCCCCAGACTATAACTGTCAGTCTTGCTCAACATGGTACAGAGTAAGGAGGTCCTACTTATAGTAGTTATACTTAGAAACTTTCCAATTGGAAGTTTTTGAAGGGCTAATCCAGCCGGCCACTGCGCGACCAGATAGCCGAAATAGAAGATAGACCCTAGTCCCAGTCAGCCATGGTTAATTTACTGCGCAAGAAAAAAAAAACATACCCAGCCATGAATAGTCTTGGCCTTTCAAATTGGTGCCTTCCTTCAAGCCGTAGACTGACGAAAAGTTGAGACTGTTTTTGTCGAGATACTAGAAAAAAATAAGCATTCGATCATGATTCGCCAATGTATCCTTCATACCTGCAATAAGTATATGAGAAACAAAAGCGGCATTAATCTGAAATCGATTTTCCGCAGGACCTTTTTAGCCTCTTCTGGGGTATATTCCAATTGACGAGTTTGTTGGTAAACTTCATAGCTATCATCGCGATCCGACGATCCCGTAGACGACAGAGGAGGCGACGAAACATTCGTCTCAATATCTTTGGTCGAGCCCATACTGCGAAATGCCAGAAGTCACGACAAAAGCAAGACCAGCCCGCACACACTCAACCTCATTTTCCTAGCGAAAAGGCCAGCTTTTATAACTCCATATCGCGAGGCTACGCGAGTCTACGATGCGGGCCACGACCCCACAGACATGGTCCGATCACAACCATGTTGGGAAACTAGGATTGGGAATGGGTTTCAGACAAAGGCGAATATCATTTGACGTCGAAGATGTACACGGCGCGGAGTGCTTGTTGTTGAGTGGATGGTTGGTGGTGTTGGTGTACCGTGTAATCACGACATCGACCCCACGATTGCGTTTTCTCGGCAGTTACTGATGGTGTCATAGCTGCATTGCTGCTCGGCAAACGTCCGTTAATCTAATATGTTTTGAAGGGTATAATTCGCTATTAAGCAAGACCAGTTTATGCACCATGCCGTGAAGAATGTAGGCTTGGTCGTGGGACGAGATGTCGGGTTGCCGTTAGATATGTTTTTTCCTAATTGGGAAATGCTATGGGGCTATCCATCCCAAACTATATCTTAACCCTAATATCACTTTATATAATGCGATTGTTCACCGATTAGATATGGTTCTAGACAGAGGTACTTTTATTTGAATTATCCTCCGCCCGAAGATAGTCCCCCAAATTGTCGCATTGAACGGTCCTATGCGTATGCATTGCGTTGATCCATCAGTGAACTGCCAACGGCTGTACATCGAATACTAACTGTCCTTATCGAAAAGACAGAGATAAAGTAGAATGGTCAGCACGCCGATAGTAGACATTGATCGACCTTTGTTTTTTTCTCTCTCTTTTTCTATACACCAACTTTTGTCTTATTACCTTGCAAGACATCCATTCATATGGACATTGTACTGATCAGAAGCATTAGATTCCTGGATGAGATTCAAAACTCAACCCAGGCATTCCCTAAGCCGCCTACATCAAGAATGCATTCATAATGAGTATTCTCATGTGACTATACATTAGACATAACTACATACATAAAGAAGCCGTATATTACAGGTGATATAATACATCTGAGGAGAGGCCATGTCGCTATACATATCAGGCCTCTAAAACATCAGGGTGGGGATCGCATGGTCCCTGGGTGCAGTATGAAAGCATATTGGTAGCCGGAAAATGGATAGCCAGGCGTGTATGTGGATCAATCAACAGAGCAATACTGTCTGTGTTCACAGGACGGCAGCGGCCAACGCCACAACGGCACCTCCGAACAGCATACCGGCATCTCCAGTGATCTGGGGCATACCACCGGTGCTGACGGCCGAAGAGCTGGAACTCGAGCTCGAGCCGGAAGAGGAAGCAGAAGACTTCGAAGACGTCTGGGCCGCTGAGGTAGTGCCCTGACTGCCTGACTCGGCTGTGGTGGTCGCCGAAGCGGTCGCCGCCACACTGGTAACAGACCCAGCGGTGATCGTTACCGGGACAAAGGCCATTTCACTCTGCTGGATAGTTGAGATAGTAGTTCCTGGGAAGTTGGCTTCAGGCCCGCCGGCAGTTTCAGTGCAAACGGCAGAGGTCGTTCCAGCCACGGAGCATTTGACGGTCATATAACTGTAAGGTGAAACGTGTTAGCCGGTGTCTCTGCTGAGGGTATTGTGTGAAGAAAAGATAAAACGCACAATTCTGGCTTTTCGTTCAGCTCGTAGATGATAGTCGGCGACGCATCCGTGACAGTGAGACCAGGCCCCAAGCCACAGTCATATCCATAGTCATCCTCATCGCTCGCGGTCGCGGTCGGAGGAGGGGCACAGCTGACACTATAGGTTGTCGCAGTGGCGTCCTATTCTACATGTTAGTCCATGCGATAAATTGACAGAGCCCCGCGGCCAAGGGATCGTCCGATCGTCAATCTGTGGGGTACTGACGTTACCAACGATAGAAGCTTCCAAGGACTGTGGGTCTAGACCAAGGAGAAACATAGAAGTTACGCTGCTACTCGCTGAGATGAGGCCGGCCATCGCCAGGCCCATAAGCAATTTCACAGCCATGGTGGTTCAAGTGATAGATGGTGATTTTCTCGGTGGTCAAAATGCGGCGACACGAACAAGGAGGTCCGAGTAACGCGGCGGTTTAAGTAGTCGAGAAGCAGGGTCGTTCTGTCCTCGAATTCAGGGCCAGGGGCAAAAGAAAACTCTAAAGCTTGTCTAATCTCTTTTCAGGTTAGAAGAGGGACCTGGGAGATAAATTTGGGGATCGGTTCAATCTAGGCCCCTTTAGCGACTTTTTATGAGTCCAAACCCTACCTTGTTATTGGTGCCGGCGAACACCGGTAATGAACTAGGATTAGTTTGATATTAGGTAACCCTTGGATAAATCTCCTGCTTTTGCCACTAAAGGAAGACTGGCAGTAAGTGCTAACCGGTACCTGAGGGCCCACTTCTGGCCCATGGGGCATCTTCGGTACCTATCCATAAGCTAGAATCAGACTAACCCTACATGCGACAAGCTGATATTTGACTTCAAACCTCCAAAAAGAAGTACCCAGGTCGCAGGTAAAGACCGTTATCACGACCCAGGCACAAGTTCCTAAGCAGAACAATTCAGTTTACGCTTTTTATAAGCCGGACATGGGGTATCATCGGAGTCCGTAGGCCAACCGTCTGCGGTGTTCTCACTCTTCACATCACTGTCCTCTTCAATAATCGGGATGGAGTGCGCGGTCGCAAATAGGAGCACATAAAGTCCATGATGGGCGGCGTCTTCTTTTCCACACCACTTTGGTCGGTGTAGCGAAAAGGTTGAATTCTTGCACGAAGTAACAAGAGTCGAAGCGCTGCTGGCCGGAAAGCTGAACGCCCCTATGGCCTACTCCCTCGAAGAACACCGAGCACAAGTCTTCCAGAAACCCACAGGGGAGAGTCTCCCTATGTGCTTGGAATCTCCTCTTCCCTTCTTTTGCTCGCCCATGAATCCATCGCCATCTGACGTAAAGGGGAACCTGGAAGGGTACTACAATTACGCAACATTACTCAGCTACAGGACAACACCGGATCCAGCTTCTGAGGGTTAAACCAGATCATAAAAACGTTCAAATAGCAAAACTATCAGTAATAACAGATAAAGCGACGTATAAATGAACACCACTAATAAGCAACTACCCCAAACCCACGTCCTTAATTTCCAGACTGATCACTCGCGTGCAGAAGTTGTTTGCAAGCGAAGAAATTGGCATATATGTCCCTCCTCCATGTAACCTCAATCAGAGACAGGAGCAACCAAGGTAGTTATTGGTGCAGCGACCATTGCGACCATCGCAGCCATTCTCATTGCACTTGCCGGTGTTCTTGCCACAGCCATATCCACATGGACAGCCCAAGTATGGGCCCTGTGTTCAATGTACATCAGTTATGTCCCACACCAGTTTGGCCACAAGGCGGAGTTAGACTTACCGAAGTGCAGGTTATACGGTTCGCACTAAGCTCCCCATGGCAGTTGTTATCATAGCAGTTCCCGTTGGGCCAGCCACAATTGTTGGCAACGGCGGCTTCGTCTGGGTTGGCAGAAGGGTGCGAGGCAGCCAATGAGGCCAGGCCGACTAGAAGAAGAGTCTTGAAGTGCATGTTTGTGCGTGTTGGTCTTGCGGATATAGAAAGGCTGTAATATGTGCTAGAGGAAGACGATGTTTCTTTGGTGGTTTGAGATGTTCTTTGACAGAGGAACAACTGCGCCTATTTATACCTTTTCCTGGCTGCTCAAATGCCAGGCCATTCACACATGAGCCGGTTTTCCGATATCCATGGTCTTTTGCTTTTTCTTGCTCTCCAGTTCCCCATGAACTATGGCTTTCGCATATGCATCTCGTGTAGCTGACTTAGAGGGATATGTTTGTCATTGGCTATGCAACACAATCATTGGCTTGGCTATAGTGGTTTGTACTACATGAACTATACAATTAAAGCGCTTCCCATCGGTAGACGCATGCCGATGTTCCGATTACAACCTAAGACTACCTCTCCATTACCCCTTGTGGTTGTTTCTCGTATAGCGACAGCAACATTGAATAGTATGAAGTGCGGAGGGAATACTCGGCAGTACAACCTAAGGCAAGGGATGGGTCTAGATTTATGTAACTATGAAATACCAAAAGTGCAGCACTGCAATCTTTCTTCCTGTACCTCCAAGCATACAAGAATAAGCGAAGAAGGCTTATGAGTAGACCTAGAATGCCTCTAATTCTTTTCAAAGTGAAAAGCGAAATGCCAATTGCCATCAAGCTCCTTCAATCTCAACTACCAGAGTATGCAGCGTTCTATACGGAATATGGATGTAACCCTGTCGCTTATGTTGCTCACAGCTACGTCAGTACTGTAAGATCCTTGCAGAAAGCGGGGACATATAAGCCACTATCACAATCATAATCATGGCAGGCGCTAAACGGGCAATCCAAGCCGTAACGATTAGCTTAGTTCCCCGGATTTTGTTCAACTTGTGCGTCAGCTCAAAAGAAAATCAAGACACCCTGCATAAGCGCAGATACAAGACCAATGGGCAATAGTAGATCTCCTCCGTCTATCAGCTTACTTTCCTCGTCAGGCATAGCGAACTGCAGTGGAACTCCTTGGCCTATCATAGCAGGGTCTGACCCAAACAGGTGCGGCTGAAGGTTTATATTGACCCGATGATTGCTCAATCATCCTTGTAATTTGGGGATATGGGTAAATAATGCCGAAAGCAGGCCTGTGGCGTTGACTACTTCATATGCAGTGTACGTCAGCCAGCCGTACTTCGGTCACAAGTTGTTCTCTTATAATTCGAAATTATTCCCCATTCAATTTGTCCAGGCACGCAGAGCGGTATTTTGGATTTATTATCACGGGCCGATATACCTTAAGCCCCAGGGTATGAGACTCAAAAGTCAACTCTAATCAGCAAGCAGTAATCGCACAAACTACCTGGCGGTCTTGCATTTGCAAAACCGGTAAGGTCCTTATTCACACGATCACTGCAAGCCCCAATGAAAGCATTGTCAGCAAAGTCTCATAGCCAGATTTTGTGAGAGGATAATAGCAATTTTGATCATGTAAGGCGATTGGCCCTTGAGAAAGTTGACGCCCTATCTGATTCAGATAGGGAGTCATAGCCGTTTTCTATGTCACCTGGCCTTGCCATGGGTCTTGTGGAATACTCCGTATGAATAAATCCTCCCCAGTCGCATAGCAGCACCTTAGACAGTTTCGGACCTGACTCGAGAGTCAATTGAGGGTCCTGGTCCTGCATGCCGGTTCGTGATGGTTCTATCGAAACACCTGTGGAGTGCTTGTGGCGACGCGAGCGTGGAAGTACTCCATCAGCTCTAGACTATGACAGTTAGATATCCGACGTGGAGCATTTGCAAGCCCAATGCGGCTGGTGGAGATTAGGTCTAGTAAGTGTATGATGCTTCGATGTCTGATAGTTTTCCATATAGATATATGCTACTACTGGGCACGTACGTATGTACAGACCAATCACAGGGTCATGAACTAGTGGCAAGCATATTGAGCGCCAGTGGCACTCGACTGGTGATGTCATGGTAAGAAGAAGCCACAGCACGCGAAGCGGGAGTTCCCATGGAGCTATGAAGTTTAATGGCCGTGAGCACATCCATGGTACCAGGTGGATATACTTTGCCAATCGGGTTCTTACAGAGCTTCCTCGTTATGTAGATCGTAGAATGGTATTATCTTATTCATGACAAATTATGTAAAATCATATACAAATGCTAAATCGAGAACCAACATATCGCGAATCTAGTTGATCTTCACGCGCACGCCCTGCGAACCTGGCTTCACATGCGGTAAGAACATATCGCGGTAACAATCCACCGAGGACCGGTCTGTCTCAAACAGCTCGAAGTCGAAGTTTCGGAAGACATTCGCGATCGTGAGGTACATCTCTGCATAGGCCAAGTTGATACCGAGGCAGGACCGAGTACCCTTGCCGAAGGATACAAGGTAGCGCGTCAACTTCCTTCCATCGGGGGCAGCGGGATCCCCAAGCCAGCGTTCGGGCTTGAATGTGAACGATTCGGGGAATATTTCTTCGTCGTGGGCGACGGAGTAGTTGTCCATGCTGACCACTGTGCCAGGAGGAATCACGTAGTTCTTGTAGGTGAGGGCGATGTGGTCCGAAATGCGGAACGCACGCTGGCTTGTACCATAGGACATGCGGACGCCTGATAGATGAGATGGTTAGTTGCAGGACACACGCGACTAGTGTGGGGGAGCTACGCACATTCTTGAATACAGGCGGTTAAGTACGGCAGCTGTTCCAGATCCGTTAACGACGGCATATTGTTAGGATCTGTTATCGCGGCTTGCAGTTCCTCTCGAAGGCGCTGGTGGATGCTTGGTGTGTTTATGATGTGGAAGCTGGCCACCGACAGGGCATATCTTGTTGTATCGAAGCCTGCTCCAATAACTGTAATTGCCTCCTGTTGTAGACGGGTCAAACTGAGCTCTTCCGGGGGCAGATCGGAGTCGAGCAATGCATTGAAAACATTCGTGTGCTCAGAGCCATTCCGCTTCTCCCTTTTGGAGAGAATATCGGCAACCTGATCGGCCATTTCCTATTTTCGTGTTAGAAGCCCTCTCACTCATGCTTTGCTGTCCATCCGTTCAACGGAAAGATGGCGCTTGTTTGTACAATACCTGATTATAATTGTTCACCGACTTCAGGCCCGGTTGCAGAGCCTCCACCAGACCCTGTGGAAGCGAATTGAAGATGGTGGCGATCCATGGAAACTGCGTAACCATATGAACTCCATCGAGCAAGTGAAACAAGGCTTGAATGAAAGGCGATTTGAAATCCGGCGCCTCGAGGAAATCATAGCCGCGATCAAGGCAATACCGGACAATGATGTCCGACGCAATACATCCCATCATCCAGTCAAGGCGAAAGATCTTCCCAGTCCCTTGGTACTCGCGTCGTAGTCGGTCGCAGAGCTTCGTGATCTGCTCCTGCATCATCGGGGACGCATTGTTGATTGCGCGTTTGGAAAAATACGGATTAAGAGCTGCACGGCGATGACGGTGAACTTCATGATTGTGTGTCGGGAATAAGCCATTGGCGTTGTTGAACCGGTGCTCGAGTTCCTTCGGTTTATCCCACGGTAATGTCTGCGAGTACACCTCCTCGAAAAAAGACGAATCCTGGATATGGATTTCGAAAGGACTTAAGCGAACAATGGGGCCTATAGCATCAAGTGAGTGCACGCCCTTTCCCCAGCACATACCCGAAGCGACAGGGATGAAAGACCCGACGCGAACTTACCATACTTCTCATGCAATTTCCGATAGTGGAACAAGTACTGCCCACCCGGAGATTTGAAGAACTCATAGTAGGTCTCGTACCATTGAGTAAAAGCAGCGAGTTTAGGGCCTGGGAATTTTGCCAACGGATGCAGTGTGATGCGATACGCCCCTAACACCAGAGTGTACAGTACAACAGCCACTGCCGTCGTCACGCAGATAGCCAAGGGCGACTCGATTGAAGGTTGAATAACCGACACCAGATCCTGGATGAATCCCATGGTGCAGGGGTTCGATGTTGTTCGAAGCCAAAGGCCTGGGAATATCTACTCCGCGCGTTTGGTAGCCATGGACCCGGCAGTCTGGCACCAGGATTTCTGCAGAAAAAAAAGAAAGCCATTGTCTCAAATATGACAGGCCCCTATTGTGGGTCGTGGCCGTGCGATCCTGCACAGGGTCGTTAAGCGGAGAAGCAGACGGATTGTACGTTTTCGGCGATGGATGCGCAATGACTTTCACCGGGTTGCGTTTAGTTTCGGAGGTCTTGCCATATCGTCGAAGTTTCTTCTGAGTAATACTGAGTATGCCTTGGAAATTGGGGGAGACCCGCATCCTGCAGTACCAGACGATTGGTACGATCAGTTGATAGTGCCGAGTCTCTCACTAGTAGACCCACCACAGTAGTGAGAACACGGACGACACGGCCACCTATCAGATCCATGGGAATTATCCACCGGACGTTTCTCTGTGACTGCCAATTCAGTAATCAAGAGCGATAATCTCCCCGGTCTATGCCGTACTCGGCTGTGTGGCTGACTTTTGCCCGCAAATTTGCTGAGTTTTCTGTGCAGACCACCTAGGTCTCATCCAATATATGGCGTAAACATGCATTGCACCCAGCATAACAAATGAGTCTAGCTTTCAATATTCCAACCTTCGTATTCGACCCATCATGATTCATGAATCATGAGTGACTCTTGATTGAAGATTCGAGCTTTGGCCAAAACGGCCACGGAATTGTTCCACGTAGCACGACATCCGTCTCCATAAATGGCGTAACTTAAAAATGGATGTCAAAGCGTTCGGACAGGAAAGCCCGGTACGTAGTCTGTTGATAGTGAGGATAGTGGCTGGCTGCCTCTGTGGTTGTAGATCCTACACTAGGTCTTGTAGCCCTCACGTGGGTACCTCCAGTACCAGTGCGCACATAAGTCAATTATTCGGTTGAATTTTACAGGTCATGCAGGCTGACGTTCGAAGCATCCATCTACGAGAGAAAAACTTTATTTACGTCCCGTTCGCTAACGAGAATTATTCGTTTTCTCCCAGAGCAGCTGCGTCTTCCATCTTGGCGAACTAGCTGTGAATGGAGTTTGTTGAGTGGACGGATAACGCCGTATTGATTTATCTTAGGGTGGATTTAAAGACATGGCTGGTGTGCAGTTATGTGGGACACCCGTCTTGCTACAGCAAGGTGGGTAAGAAAACTACCACCAAAAAAGAAGAAGAAGGAGAGAGAGAGAGAGAGAAAGAAAAGAGAAGAAAGAAGAAAAAGTGCGCAAAACGGCAAAAGCTGATATGCCGGGCTTCAAGCTTAGCAGTTCATGCGAGACGGACACATCAGCTGCACTCCATTTTACAAGGCAACCCAATTGGAATCAGAGCCGGTATGTTTAGACCACCAAAGCAAATTCTGCAGGCCAGAAGGATAGTCCAGTAGACTAGGCATTCTAGTCGAACTGTCGAAGGGTATCACTTTGCGTTAGCACTTTGCCCTTTTTTTTTGTTTTGCATTTTCTTTACGCTCGGACCGGTGACAGTTCGTTCAGCTGGCGGACACTTCATATGAAGATCGACAGTCGCTCACTAATTACCGAAGATGGTGTGGAGTAGAAGGTCAATCCCAGAAATTTAGCAGATACGAGGAACTTTGCAACCAGCTTAGAAATCAAAAGTCAGTTATATCCGCGTTGGATGCATACACGAATGTATTAGGGCTGGCCATACCACTAGATTGTCGACTACGGGGTAGTTCGTTCGCCGTTGAGGCCCATTAGCGGCCCACTTTCATCGCAGGACGCAGCGGTGATATCAAGCGTGCGATATCGGATTCCCGATAATGCTCCCCGAAGCTCCCAGGGAAGAGTCATGGTCAAATACTGGCGAACAGCTGATATGTTAGGCAAATTGAATGCAAATTATGTCATCCGCGATATATGTCTCTCCCACAGCTTGCTGATAGCCATTGTGAAGCTCTCGTCGACCAAACAAACACGAAGGTTTGCACTGATTCTTTGGGATAATTCCAGGACAAAGGACTCTTTGCTATTGATCGTCCATGATTCATGGCGGATTAGCATGTACGTACCGGTACGCCTCTAGGTACTTTTGTGCTTCCAGTTTGTGGAAGCTTTTCAATAAATGGCGGACAATTCGGGTCTTCAGCAATGCCAAGAAATGCACAACCCCGGGATTTGAACATAATAAATTCCAAGACAAGACTGAGATTGAGCTGGGCGCTAAGAGCGGCACCTATTCTCTCTCCTTTGCAGGGGGCACTACGTGCCTTGATCGACCTTCCATCTTAAGATATGTTGAAGATCGACCTAGGAACTTCCCCTGTGCCGAGTCTCACTTCGCTTATGGGAAAGATAAAGTCCTTGCGTGGAACGTTGCCGAGGAATGCCATTAGCGATTTCGAGAACCGCCTAGGGTATGTGCATGCATACTTCGGTGCGGTGAATCGCAAACTCCGGCTCTATCGAAAGACCAAAAACGGACCAACACCTCGACAGATGATACGCACGTCTACCTCCAATGCGCCCCCAATGAATTTGGCACAGCTTCTCCGCATAGAAAACTACGCCACTGTCTGTCTGTTGCGATAAGAAAGCACTGATATCCTAGCCAAGAACGGAACTTGCGGAAAACTAGGGTCGAGGTGCGCATTACCATGTCAAGGCATCCGTTAGAAGAGCTGGGTAAGGTATGATGGGGCTTGGATGACGTTCTAATTCACTAAACTATTGGACCCTTTCATCTTTTGTCCCAAACTCCTTGCACACATGGGATATACGTGACCGCAGATCGTCGAGCACTGGATCTGCATAGAAGCAGAGATTTGCGGAACCGACATGTCACATAACAACCCCGGGCTAGACCAGATCACAATGAGGTGAAGAACTAGGGATATCCCATAACAAGACCAGGCATAACTAGTTTCTGGTTGAGCCGCACCGTTCAGGAGAAGCAAGATCAGCATTCTCTAGGCGAGAGTATACCAGTAGGTTATTTTCACCTTGCAGGCTTTCGTATCCTGCAATGAACAGATCATATCTAACCGGCATGGCCTGTGATAGATCCAACGGACTGTATAAATTGAGAGATCTCCCGCCCAGCCTCTCCCGTTTTATCCTCATTAATCTCCTCGAACCACTCCAGAATCAAGTCAAGCGGTGAGAAGCTGCGGCCAGGAGATTTCTCTGACTTCCTCAGAGTCTTACACCTATTTCCCGATTGGAGTGAGCGCCGATATGTTACCCGGCGCATGTATCCCAAATTCGTGGTCTGACCAACCCTGAGATTGAAAAACGAGGGAGAGAAAGAGGACATATGGTACTTATTACACCACAATGAGTCTCGCTGTCTCAGGTCATACACAGGAGTCCGAATAATCCTGGAAGGGGTCATATGCAGCTCTGATGGTTATGTGATAAAGGTGGGGAATCTCAACCTCCTCCGCAATTGCCTCTCTGTTGCATCGCGATAGCGCTTCAACCATCGCCCCTTCGCTGGGTGTGACATCAGAGCCCCTGTTCTGCTCGAAGAAAAAGCCACGAAACACGATCGAATCTTGTTGCACCACTTCCTCCGAAGCCAGCCGAGCTCGCCACTGAGGCTGATATAGTCCCACCTGCGGGTACCTCGCGCCCGCCTCGCACACTTCTCACACGCATCTCACACCGGTTTGAAGGCCTATACCAAGCCGAGCGATGAGCTCATTGCTTGGGTCGGCCTATATCCTGTTTCCTGGACAGGGGATATCCCTCGCTTCCTCACCGGGCGCCGTTTGAGCGCGTCAAGGAGAACCCATCAGCGAGTGTGTCACTATGGACGGAGAGCCATACAGCCAGATACAATACAGCACGAATCACGCGAAGCGAATGTGAAGCTTTCATCGAGGCAGATTCAATAGTTCCTCACGCTTCGAACATTAATGATCTTCGGGGGCCTGTTCCAATAATCTCATGGTCGTGGTTTTAGCGCCTGGAGCTAAAAGTCCAACTATCGCCGAATTGACCCACTTAATCTCGAGTTTCTTCAGCTCAGTTAATGCCGACAAATTCAATCTGGTCTGAAGGACACGATGTAACACGACCAGGTGCCAAGCAGAGACGCTGCTAAGTTAGGATTGATACGGGCTCCACCACAAATCATCGCCCCTCCACATGTCCCGCAATCGTACATGTGTTTGCCTAGCTTACCTCCCAGCAGTTAGGTAACAACTTCTTTTGCACCTCGCCACACTTCAGCTGCTGGATAAATATTTAACGACACTCTAACGACCTCACACTCGGCTTGTAACCCTTTTGATCCTCCAAAACATCCACATCCACATCTAATCGTTCACCATGGGTCTCACAATCCACACCGTCGGAACCTCCACCCTCCACCGTCAGGCCGAACGCGCCGTGATTAATCTCGATGTTTCCAGCGAAGGAGACAACCAGTCTACGGTGTCTCAAGACGTGACTCGCACTTCCAACCGCCTTCAATCCCTCCTAAAAGAGATCGCACCGAAGCAAGCATCCGGCGACCCCACCCCCGAAGCCCCCGTTACGTTCTGGAGCATGAGCTCCATCAGCACCGGTAGCTATCTCCCCTGGGACCACGACAGGCGCGAACACAGAGCACGGGTCTACACCGCCCGCACCAACTTCGAGGTCAAGTTCCGGGACTTCAGCAAACTGGGCGAGTTCGTGTCAGACGTGGCGAAGGACGCCCTGGTTTCGGTGCGGGACGTCGACTGGCAGTTGACGGACGATACAAAGCAGCAGCTGGGACAGGAGTGCAGGAAACTCGCGGTCTGGGACGCGCTCGCCAAGGCCAAGGATTACGCTGGTGCGCTGAACATGAGTACTCTTCGACCCGTTGAGATCGACGATTCTCAGGGACACGCTTCGCCAATGATGTTTGCTTCCGCTCGGAGAGCACCTGCATTTGCGGAGTCGGGGGGTGAGCAGGCCTTGAGTTTTGTGCCGGAGAGTTGTGAGATTGAATGCTCTGTGAAGATGCGCTTGGAGGTGGAGTAGATTGTGGGCGAGGGGAGGCTATGTGTTTTTAAGATACCATGCAATGATAATGTGGATATATTTTAATGACTCGAACCATTTCCACAAAGGTACGGTTGCTAGGCAGTAGGACTATGGTATCCTGAGCTTGTTGTTAGGCAGCGGCTTCAGACCAAAGGCTGTATACGACTGGTAGGCAAGAGGGAACGAACCCGCCGCCCGAAAGAGAATGAAACCGAATGGAGATGAAAAAGCAAAAAGAAACTGCTCCCACGCGGATTTGAACCGCGGACCTCATGATTACTAGTCATGCGCTCTACCAACTGAGCCATAGGAGCGAAAGTCGTGCATCATCCGTGAATCGAACACGGGCCTCATCGATGGCAACGATGAATTCTACCACTAGACCAATGATGCTGAAAGAAATGGTCCCGGAGAGGCTCGAACTCTCGACTTCTGAGTTATTAGCTCAGCACTCTAACCGACTGAGTTACGGGACCATTTGTTGAAATTCCATGGTAATTTTATGTTACATGAGCCTAAAGGAAGGCTATGGTAACTTACGGCATCCTATGTGTTTGATTTCGACGTGGCTGAACCACCTTTCACACAATGCAGCTCATAGAGATCCATATTTTTCACGCAACCTTGGTACATCCTTTCGTTAGAACCTATACCCGTTTCTAAACGCGTTTCCCAGTGTTGTTGCTACCCGGGCGGTCGAACGCCGACGTTGCTGTTTGTTTGCTCGAAGATATATATAGTGACTATGACATTCTCCATGGACTACACTTCGACACAAATTTAAGGTGGATTTTTTTGGGCAGGTGTTGTTCATTCTCTGATGACGAATTATATACCCTATACCTATTTTCCCCTCTACCTGACCATAGGCATAACCGTTTTTTTCTTTTGTTGGGAGCACTCAAGGCCCCCCCCATAGCCAATGCTGGGAGCTTCATCTGCAACACATATAGCATTCTCGGTATCAAGCAAGTAAAAGAAGTACGTCAATGGAGCCTGCGCCAGTATAATCGATGAAGCCAATGAGATCAGGACAAGTCAGTTATCGACGTGGTGTTGAAGTCGGGTCTTCACGGCCCGTGAGAGAAAGAGGAGAGGAAGGAAGCGATAACACCGTGCCGCGAAGGAAATAAAGGCAACAAGGAGGAAAAGGCTTTTCAAATTTTCAAAGTGAATATTCGTCATTCGGCCTGTTTCAAAACATAGTGCGTCTCATGTGAAGCTGGATGATTCCGACACTCTCCAGACCCGCCTCCTTAAAGCACTCCAAGAGCTCCGTCTCTTTCCAGATCCTTTGCACACATTCAATATGATTTTCTTCTATAACCTCTTCACAACCGGCATCAGTCCGCCTAATCACCTGCAACTGGTAGGGAGTCCTCTTGATAATACCGTCTAAGGCTGGACTTTCAGTCGGCAGTTGCCTGTAGACAATACCCTCGTAGAGCTCACTCGGAAATTCATGTCGTTCGCACAACCCTGCATCTGTCGCATTTTCATCTGTTGGCTTTGTGGTAGCTTGTGTTGATATTAGATCTTTCTTCACAGATAGGTAGAAACGTCCCGACCGCGGCCGAAGCAGCGCGGCAGCCTGAGCGAAAAACCTCATGAGCTCACCAGCCCTGAAAAGAAGACTGACACTGCCAGACGCGGATAGGAGTAAATCAACCTGATTGATGTGGGTTTCGAGCAGTTCTGCCGAGATTAAATGGAGGACGTCTCCGACTAGCCAATCAATGCGACCGACTTGCGACATGCTCGGCGTCTCCCGCTGTACAGCCAATGCACGATGGATCATCGAAGGCTCTTTGTCAACCCCGATGAACTCGACATTGGACAGAGGAATACCGTCCCGAACGGCATCTGTGGCCAGATTGGCTAGCACACGCCCGGTACCTGTGCCGACATCCAGGACGACAAGATGTTCTCCGTGGTGATCAAGGGGGTAGTACGATTCCATCTGCCTCTCCAGGGCCGATAGATAGACTTTGGCATCACCTTGAGCGTTCAAGGTCGTGACATCTGCCTTGGCCTGGAGATCGTAGTATTCGGCCAAATAAACAGAGTCATGGGATGTGCTTCTGCATCCTTTGCTGTCGCTCATGATGACACAGAGGACTGTCGAGACTGCCTATGTTCAGGATAATCAAAAAACAACTAGTTCCAAGCTAGATGGATCGTGGTGAGTCACGAAGTCATGCCCGTAGGCTTCTTGCTCAGGGAAACAGTTCATGAGAGGAGGAGCTTGAGCGTACTGCCTGCGAAAAGGTACGAGTCGCAGGGATGTGTACCATAGCTAGGATGAATCTATCTTCCGTTGATATTACAAGAAGACAGTAATATGCAGGAAGTTTGGCTGAATAAAAGGAGGCAGTCTTCTGACCTGGTTCACAGTGGCAATGGCAGTTGATGTAAGGCATGGCTCGTGCGCTCCCAAACCCTGGAAACCAAACCAACGGTACGGGTCATCCCACCTGTACCATCACGAATGCAGACTCAGCTTGAGAAGTTATGAACATAAAAGCCATACAATTGTAATCCCTGTGAAAGTAAGAGCCCCGTCAGGCAAGTCCCAAGAATACTACTTGCTGCCTCTTACCAATATATCCTCAGCCCCCTGTTTAGTCGTGCGATTTCACCAAGGCTAGCTCATGTAAAACCTAAAACCATATATTTGGCCTGAAGTAGTAATACTAGGAGAAATCAGTCTGCGGGTGAATAGTATGTCACGATGCCAGCTCATGATGTTCAAGTTGACGTCCAGGAACTTCGACTAGACGGGCCGGTCGAGGTTTGCAGATGTATGATTTATCTGTGACTAGAGTGCTTCCCAAGAGGTAGTTTTGAGCCCTGTCGGCTTGAGGGCGCCTCGTTCGCAGCTTGAAATACATGAGAACAATTGTAAGGGTCAGTAGAAATGTACATCCGAGTCCAACGCCAACACCAAGCCCCAATTTTGCTGGTGGTGATATTGCACCGTTGTTGCTCGAATGGAAGGATGGAACGGGTGATGTGGTGGAGATTAACGAAGTTATTGATGTGGTAAGGGCGTCGCATGATGTTGATATTGACGTTGGAGTTGTTGTCGGTGTTATGTTAGCTGGCGTGAAGGTCCTTCTTGTTGGTGTCAATGCCTCACTAGTTGGTCTCGGTGTTGAGCTAACTGACGTCGTTGTGGACGACGACGACGATGATGATGGTAATGACAGCGTTGTCGTTGTTATTGTTGAATCTTTTGCCCTTTTAGTGATATTGAAGGAACGGCTAGCAAAGAAGCCCGGGGTCTCCGGCTCATCGGCATCTCGGATCTGGAAGAAGAAAACATTACCATCGTCTAGGCTTCGCTGGGTCGATACGATCCAGGTAAATGTTGTAACATCTGATATATTTGCTGTGATCTACCGTCAGGTCGAAATATGAGGAAGTCATTATGCGGTAGTGAACGACGACTTACTTTGAAGCCATTCAAAATAGGGATTATCGTTTTGGCATAACAATATGGAGATGCTTTCTAAAGTGGTTGCCCATCTTAGCTGAACCATTTGTTCAAGCTCGTAGACTGGATTGTCCTTGTAGACATGCATAGGGCCCCCAGCTGGGGGATTGTAGAATCTTCCCGGCTCTGCTTGAACCGAGTGTTGGACCAGAAGAAATGATGTCAGGAGCAGCTTTAACATGCTGGCAATGGTCACGTAAAATTAGCACGCAAATTCTTAGATCGGCTCGGTGGAGCGAGTGTGCATATTAACGTGACAGATCCAGGAACAAAGACATATCCGCTCATGAAAAAATGGAGGGTAAACCAGAAACCTGTTATTGCTCCTAGTGAGATCAGGATGCTCAGAGTCCTAAATCCATCATGGGGACACTGTTCCATCTGAGGGGTTACCATGTTACCATGGTTATCAAATATCCCTGCTAGGCTGAGGTTAGGAAAAGTTGGTGTCTTTCATCTCCTGTCCGGTGAAACAGATGTTTTGGAAACATATCCAATCAATCCAACCTCAGGTGGGCAGTTTCAGCAACAAGTCAACTGCATCTAAGTGCTCGAGGAGTGGACTAAGCGAGGGTTGTGTGACTTTATAATGCCCGAGATAGCACGGATGAAGGCATCGTCAGACAAAGAACTACTTTGTAAGAAATTAGCTGGTAGGGGCTTGCCCGGCGAGAAAGAGGAAGTCCCATTGGATTCCATTCCATGCAGCTAGAGGTTTGAGGATCTTGATCTGCAGGAGGATTTTCAGGATATTGTCATTCACTAAAGGTCCTTTAATGCACCTACCCCCCGACTCACGATACCGTGGCCGCTGCTACAACTTCCTGGATGGTTTGCGAACAAGATGAACGTTGTTGGTCGCTCCACGTCGATGCCTCTATCTGGGAACGGGGTTCAGCCTTATTTTACTATCTTGGTATATCTTTGGAGGTCCTCTGGCTTAAACAACCGGAGTTGTACAACCACCTGAGCCGACCGCAGTGCCCACCCACACAGCGCGCCAGAAATGCCACCTTAGGTGTACATATCATTCTACTCCTGAGAATCTCTATTCCCCATCGGCAGACCGATCAATCACATCTTAGTTCCAAACTATTCTTGCTCTTTCCACTGGACCTGATACTGCCCTGATAATTGAAGACGATGCAGACTGAGACGTAAAAATTCTCTCCCAGATGGTGCAAACCGTAGAGAGCGTCCGCAATCTGATTAAAACCCTTGAGAATGAGACAGCTGCACATGGCTGTGGCGGGGACGTTCTTTGAATCGGGACACTGCGGCGAATACTGGGAGGACTCGTTCGAGACAGTTTTCTACGAGGACCCTACTGCATATCCGCATAAGTACTATTTTGGTTCTGCGAAAGGGAACGCGGAACGTATGCCAGACCACCAACGGGCTGTCTACCGGTCAGCGAACCCGGTGTGTTCTTTCGCGTATGCTTTGTCGCGTGACGGGTCTGGAACAGTGATAGAGCTGTTGGGTGCAGGGCAAGATGTAGCGTTTGATATAAGCATGATTCATGCCTGTGCAGCGGGAAGCTGAAATTTATCTCTGTTGTACCTGAGGTAGTGCATCAATACTTTCCTAACTGGACATGTGGAGTTCAGAGTATTGTTGATATTGGGAACGGGGAGCAGGCTGGTCCTGATGACTGGGAGTTCGAGCTTGCTTTCTCAGCATGTGCTTTTTTAAATTAGCTATTTTCCAATATTTTAGATGCAGGCTAGCCGTAGCTTCAGGTTGGTTACCATTGCGCAGTGTGGAGTGCATAATAAGAGCATCCTTCTGGAAACTCTTATCGAATCTAGCTGGTAGTTTCCCAAAAAACCTTAGAGTACTGGAGAGGAAAAAAAATATTAAGTTTCCATTCACTATCTACACACAAATAATTACCCTCATGAACATCACATCATCAGGTTCATCACTGCTTCTGCAAGAATACAACCTTGCTATCATAATCCGATTCAAACTTATACTGCAACCCCATGTTCATCAATGTCGCACCCGAGTACGCTCCACTGCCGTCAACGCTATACGTGGCCTTGGGATCCAACCCCTGAAGCCTGATCCAGGGAGTAGCATGGTTAACATTAGGGCCGAGTTGGAAGTAGAAGAGGACGGCTTGGTTGCCATCCTCGGAGATGAATAGCACCGCTGGCCAGTTGGACTCCTCAGGAAGCCTGAGACGCCACATATCGCCAGTCAGTACGATTGGGTTGACCTTTTCTGCCAGCGCGATCAGTCCGGGAACCTCAGCCTTCTCGTCCTCGTGCAGCTCGGCGGGGTCGAGCTCGAGACCGAATGATCCACCCATCATGGCGACGTGACCACGGAATTTGACAGGAATGGTACGTCCGGTCTGTGCGTTCGGGACCGCTGAGAGATGGGCACCCATGGCGCTGGGTGGGTATGCCAGAGAGGTACCGAGCTGGATGGTGATGCGCATCAGGGCATCGGTGTTGTCGGAGGTCCAGATCTGCGGGAAGTACTCGAGGACACCAGGATCGAAGCGTCCACCACCAGAGGCACAGCCTTCCCACAGAACATCCGGAAAGCGCGTGGTCAGGGTTTCGAACACCCGGTACATGCCCAGGATGTATTCGTGGTCGTTGCTGGGAGAGGGTGTCTCGTGCATCGCCCGGTTGAAATCCCACTTCACGTAGGAAATAGCCGAGCTGTTGAGGATGTTGGTAATGGAGTCGATGATATAGTCTTGCACCTCAGGCAAAGCAAGGTTGAGAACGAGCTGGTTACGTTGCAGAGTGCGTGGGTATTGGCCGGCATGGAGCACCCAGTCAGGGTGTTCGTGGTACAGGGTCGAGTTGGGGTTGGCCATTTCTGGTTCAACCCAGATACCAAAGCGCAGGTCAGTGGATGAGTTTGCTGCCTTCAGCTTCGTGACATTTTCCACCAGCGGGCTCAGACCGTCAGGGAAACGGTCCGGGTTGGGCACCCAGTCACCCAGACCGGCGTTATCCGATACACGGGGGTACTTGTCGCCGAACCAGCCATCATCCATCACGAACAGTTTCACTCCCAAAGCAGCCGACTCTTCCGCCAGGCGGTAGATTGTGCTCTCATTGTAGTCGAAATACAGACCCTCCCAGCTGTTAAGCAGCGCTGGGCGGTCCGATGTGGCGAACTTGCTCTTGATCAGATGGTTGCGGTAGAGGCGATGGAATGAACGAGACATGCCGCCGACACCGTCGTTTGAGTAGACTGAAACACATTCCGGAGAGGTGAGTGTTTCGCCAGCACCCAGCTGCCAGGACAGCTGACTAGGATTGAATCCCAGAAGAGCACGGGTGAGGCCCTGGGAACCCTTCTCGACATCAACCGAGAAAGAGCCCGTGTAGACAAGGGAAAACCCCCAGGCCTCGCCCTGAGACTCAGTTGTCGAGGGATGCGCTAGCGCAAGGAAGGGGTTGTGTAAGTGGGAGGAGAAACCAGTACTACTTCCGAAGCTGTATATTACGGAGGGGACATTAATTCTCTGCGTCCATCATCGGCTTGGTGAACAGAGACTTACCCTTGGAGACCGTATTCCACCTTCCGTCTCTGACGGTGGGCTTCTCTCGCCCAGTCGCCCCTGAGGCTAATCATGTCAAGGTCTTCATAGGGGAAATCAAAGCTGAAACTAGACAGTGCCTCGACTGTGATATTTTGGGTACCCTTGTTCGTAACGTTCGCGCTCCTCACAATGGCATCATATTTAGGGAAGATGGAGTACGACAGGTCCACAGCGATGGAGCTGTAGTTGTCGTACAGATGTACCACTAAAGTCGTAACATCCTCCTCGCTACCAAAGGTTGCCGGCAAGCCGGGCAAAGCAGGCTTCCCCGGAATCACCGAGTACGATTGATATTGCAAATCTGTCACGGTGTAGCCTGCCTCTTGGCGAATCCGAACGGCGGGAATCCGAAAGTCTCCTCGGCCGTGATCTGGAAATTCACGGCGAGTACGACCAGCCAAACCAACCCAGCCGCCAAGTGCCTCGGGACCCGGTCCTGGGAAGATATCGCCAGTGATGCTGCCACCGAAATGATCTGACACCAGGTCGCCGGTGGTCTCATTCACTCGGAAGCGGTAGGAGACGTTCTCTCCATTGAGGGCGAAGGTCTTGCCATCCGCGACAACAGCTGTACATGTGTCAGTTGGGAGTGAAGCTTGGAAGAGTGCGATACAGGATGAGCTTATGTGGTTCCGCTTACCATTGCTGCTTGCAGTTTCCTGTGCCATGACTGATGGGCCGTTTCCGAAGACAGTCAGAAGACTTGCGGCTGCCAAAGCAGCACGCTTTGGGGAGCCAAACATCTTGACTTAAAAGGTGATTTGCGCTGTAGACGAGACGATCTGAGGCCCCGGAAAGGATGGGTATCCATGCATTTAAATAGTCGCGGGGAAGCATGAAAAGCGACTGATGCCGCAATAATTCCCCCAATCATTTTGTAGCTGCAGTACCATGCAAGGTTCGTCTTCATTACCCCTTTCATCGATGGAAGAACTGGATTCGACACTAACGAAAGGTCCTGGATGTGGACCGGGGAAATTCCCGCACTGATTCCAATAGCCATGAGTGTGTTCCTCTTGCATCGTCACGTCATGGTCCCTTTGATAACTGGGGATAGACAGAATGATTCCCTGACTCGGAATGTGGGGATACTCAACGCCGGCAAAGGCCAATGCGGAGGAATATCGGGGAAATATCTCTGGTGTGTTTTCCTCCCCCCACATACCCCGGTATACCCCATTCCAGCCCTCTCGGTAGGATTGCTATCCTCCTGTCTCATCGGGCTCGGAACATGCTATATAGAAGACAATTTCCAAGCATATCTATGAATGTCGCTGTACAACCTCTGATGGAGCAGCGAAGAGAAATCCAGGGTGCCTCAATATTGTACACAGGAACCCTGACTCGACGAACTCTTAGCGGCCAGGCTGCGGGGTGACCACTGCCTTAGGTTGGACCTTGGGAGCCTCTCAGAATGGCCGAAAGCCAGCCCCACGGGGTCTGTCCAAAGCCGGGGCCTCTTTTCGGCTCGGAGCTATCTCCGGCGCTCGCACTGTACGTGCGCCCTCGAGGTCATCCCACAACACGGTCCTGACCGAGTTTTGAAGCTTGTCTAGAGACCAGACCACTTCGCTCTTTCCAGAACACTCTTCTATAAGTCTCCAAGGCAGTCTGTGTGGGTAGTATGATCATTCACAACTAGCGTTGTAATGCAAAGCGTTTTAGCAATTGAGATTCCGATCATACCACCAGCTCGGTGAGCCCATCCAGGTAGGCAGCTTTCCAAGTCGGCCCTATTCCCTAGTCTTGGCGACTCCGAGCCGACCGGACAGTGACCGAGCCGAATATAATAACCCAGGGAAGATGATCCACCCTATCACATGAAGTGTTGCTTCTGTGCTCACTAACCAAATTCCCAGGACGCAAATTCCACCTGAAGATGCCTGATTCACTCAGTTCGATCAACAAAATGCTTCGGTAGAACCAATATGTGTGACTATAAGGACGAAAGGGCGTTTCTGAGCTGACGTCGGGTTTCTTGGTTAATCCAGTGTTGTTCCTTACCGCACGGGGTTTGTTGCAAGAATCCACCAGCCCTCTCCAGTTATGGCCTGTAATTTTGCTCTCGAGCGTCAGCAAACATTCCAAGTGCCGGCTGGTTGGCCTTATGCTAGGCACAACCGTTAGCGTCAATACGCCGCCTCGGTGAACTCCCCCAGCTTGCTTGTTCATCTCAGCTTTCTCCGCCATCCTTAATTTCCCTGTTTTCCCTAGAAAACAAAATGACTAGGACTCACATGCCGTCTCGAGTGCAGCGAATACCGCAGTCTATGAAGATTATAATATCATTGTTTCAAGTATTAGCCGGAAGACTCGTTCGCCCGTGATGTAGCAGAAGAGATAGCCAGGTCAGGTGTCAGATTCACAGGGCAGTATCGTTGCACCTGGTCTTGGAAAAATTCATTCGATCTATATTGTGTTATAGGGATAGAGCATATCTGGCTCCCATTCATCCATCCCGTGGGGGCACGTGGGACGGTGTGAGCTTCAGCCGTGTCGACATCTACGGATTGATAGCGCAGAGTCACCGGCCATTTGAGAGGAAGATCAACAAATACAAATGCCATGAATGATTTTAGGGACATTAACTGTTACTTTGGTTTGAAATTAGCTCATCAAAGGTGTCGAAATAATGCAATATGTCCTGGGGTCAACTTACAGATCCTGAATGAGAATCATAGCCGTTGGGGCGCTCTCATTTTGTCCTTTAGATCCAGGACATTCCCCTAGTATCATCAGTCGCCCACCCACAGATAAATAAGTTGAGTGCTGAGCTTCTATGTGCACATTAAGTGCTACCTTGCAAGCTCCGAGCATATATGTACCTCAAGTAAATACAAAAGCCAAGAGCTTTTGTGTTGAGTGGCCGCACAATAGACAGTTGCCGGATAACATCTTGAAGCCGAGGGATCTGTGTTATGCGCCTTCTGCTGTATGGCCCCTCAAAGAGGATAGGATTCCCAACCATCAGGTGCGCGACAAACCCCTTTATCCCTTTAGGGAATAATGTATGTTAACGTCTTATTGGCCAGTATTCTGTCAAGAGACCGGAAGTACTTGAGGAGCTTCTCTAAGTACTAATTGGTTGAGAATCTCTTGTTAAGCATGTAATGCTCCGAAAATATTCTCGAAGCTATCGCATTACTGCTATTTCAGTCAAGGGCGACCCAAAGAGAGATAATGATAATATTTCTGCAGATACACGTAAGTAGATACCCCTTCTGTGTTTTTATCCCTATCACCGCAGGAGTCATGATCATGCCTGGAGTTGCTCTACCTTTGCCTCCGCTCCAAGATGATGCAGGCTAATGAACTGATCCAGCTAGTGAAATGGCACACCATTTGATGCCAAGTCTCGGGCTCCAGATATATACAGAGAATTGACCGTAGATTTGAGCTCGATCAGATGGAGGCAATGCCATGTGCAATCCACTAAGGTCTGTACAACAACCATGGTTGAAGAGTGATTGACCATGCCCAGGAAATGTTCCCTTCATATTACTCGATGCTGGCGGCCTTCAAGCAGGGAACTTTGTGAAAGATACTAGTTAAGGATTTCCACTTTATAACCACCCAAAGTAAGTGTTTAATGAAAAGAAAATTACCGCAACAGGCACACATGGGTGGAGAAAACTCGTCATTTAGCGCCGTGTTACAATGCCTCACGTGTCTATTGTGTATCAACAGAGCTTTTAGCACACAAGCTAGTAGCTTTCAGGAGGCATGATGGTAGATAAAGAGTAGATGTTGCTGCTCACACATGTGAATGTTCACAAGAAAAAATGTCATTGACATGAGGAGCTAAGGGCTAACTATTCTAACTACACTGTACAAAGTAGCAGAGGTCCTATATAGATTGTCGTGCTCCATAAAATGTTGAAGGATTGTTGCTCTGATAGTGTGGAAAGGAAGAACTTCCGTAGTTATCGCTTAGTTCGCTTAGTAATTTGGGCATATTTATGAAAGCTCAAATTGACATTATCATAAGGCGTAGTTTTTCTATCTGGTGGCCTAAATACTGCTGCCGGTATGTTATGGTTGACAGATAGTTATCCTCTCCATTGTCAAACCATAGTGTGTGATGGTGTCGCCTGGCTTAGGGCTTGTCGCTGCCTCGATAACAATATGTATTTATGACTACTATTAGATCAGTAGAGAGTCGACCCAAGAAATGTCTAACGCATCTGACCAGGAGGGAGGGTTCTGGCTGTTCATAGATAGACTAAACTTATAATTTCTACAGAATAAAGAAAATACAGTTCTCCTCATGCCGTGATCCTGTACCTTGATTTTATTGATGGACCAGCTAACCCAAACCGACATGATGAAATTGTTGAAGCAAAACGTGCACTCGTCTTCACTACTAGTACTACGAGGGGCTGCCAGCCGGTCAAGTCACTGACAGCTTGCAAGGCTGCTGGCACTTTAATATGCAGTTCAAGCAGTTCAAGCGGTTCTGATATAGTAATAAAATACTGCCGACCTCGGAGGCACTTACTATGCCAGAAATGATGTAAAGAATCCATTCTCAACCAACCAGACCCCAGATCCTACGACGTATATTGCTTCAATGCTACGCTACGCTCTGCCGCGAATTTATTGGTAGGGTCTCATGGGACAATTGGAGAACACTGTCTAGATCAATGGCCGGTCCTGTTAAAGCGTATATCTCCTCTCTGCCTAGAATTTAGGCGACAATCACTCCTCTATGTATGACGCAAAGTAACAGTTTACTGCTACTCCATATTAACGTAGCCATTTTCCTTAAAAGGCTCGGTCGCAGCTTGGCCCCCAGATCAAGCGTGGTGATATAAGGAGTATCAGTAGATAATTCGTCTCCCGGGGTCTCCGGTGGAGCATCAGTGCCAACTTTTCAACTGATCTGTGTTCAACTGGAGTTGTTGGCAATGGTGGATTATCGTTTGATAGTCGGGGCCACAACAGGTAAAAGCAGCGATCGCTTCAGGCACAGCCAGCACTCACATTTTCCTAAGAAAGGAAAGATCCGCAGCACTAGGACCAAGTAGGCATGCATACAACAACCCAAAGGGGAATGGTGTCAGCTAATACCCCATACAGCTAACCAGCCTTGGTTTAGATTCCGTAGATTCCGTAGATTCCGTAGAGACCCAAGACCCTAGTTGCGTTTATACGCCAGAGTATCCAAACTCCAGACTCTAGATCTTTGATTCTCTAGTTATTCGACCAGGATCTTCGCATGCCAACCCTCGCCTAGGTGATGTGCGCTTACCATCCCGGCTTCCGTCTCCACACCTTGGCTTCGGCCCCCAACTGAAGAAACACTACGGACTAATCAACGGATGAATTCGTTCTATGGGGTAGTGGCAATGCTTCTCGGCACGACTGGAATGCCGACGGTTTGTATAATAGAGGCTCGGCATGTAGTAACATAACCAACCCAAGAAGGTCCACTGTACATCCACTGTACATCTAGCCCCCAACATCAACGTCGTCGTCCATGGGAAATGCGGTACTCCCCCTGAAACATCTTGCGTATACGCACATGGAGATGAACTCCGAGGTAAAACTCATTGCACTTGAGTTGGAACACACGTGTCCAAGGCAGAATCTCCAAATCCCTCCTAGTGTCGGCATATCTTAGGACGTATTAGCTCCCTATCCCTCGAATATAAAACCGGGCTCCTATCTCTCCCCAAACACGAATATTTACCAACACGATCTATCAACCTTGTCAATTATTCACCCTCCCAAGAAACTCTATCCACCTCCAAGATGCAGTTCAAAAGCCTCGTTCTCTCCGTTTTCGTCGCTACCGCGTCTGCCGGCTATGTCCAATTGTGCGGCCCCCAGGGAACATGCACCGACACTGGCGATGCCAACGACAACTCGTGTATCGGCCCAGTCAACGGCAATGGAAAGTTCACCTTCCAGGCTCACGACACTGGTTCTAAGATGATGTCCATCTTCAAGGACAAGGGATGCTGGGACAACAATGTTGCTACTTGTGATGATTGCAAGAGTGTTACCTACAATGGACAGGGTAAGTCGTAATTCGATCTTGGCGTCCTTTTGGGGATGCATGCTGATTGCTTCTTTAGGTCCCGTCTGGGCTATTTTCCACTAAAATGTGTTTGCGATGGGGGTTACAGGTGGAACGATGTGGAAGGATTGAATGATCACAGGGAGTGATTGATTGATATCATGGTGTGCATATTGTACTAGCTCGAATATTACCATCATGCCTTTGGCACTAAGTCGTACTTGTGTTGAACCTTTATTGAGAAGCCTCCGTACAGGCAGTCATATAGCTCGGTAGTAGCAAGAGTGTTCTGTCAGGAGCGATATCTGAGCCATTCCCCCTTGATATGAAGTGTTACAATAGAATGTACATGTCTTCTGGGAACTGGACCGAGCAAAAGGGAAAATTACCATATTGAAGGCGCAGATATACTTAATTAAGCCATCAGAGTCACTTCATCTCCTGTCAAAACAGTAGTTCTACAAACACACAACGAACTTAAGAAACAGCCCAGCTGGCCACACCAACCGATAGATCTATTATATCTGCGCAAATATCACTGTAGCAATTCACGCCTTATTGCCATCATGAAAAAACCTTCTGCCTCTTGATAGTACTCCAATGAGCCGGTTATACCTGCTGGGAAAACCTCAAGTTCCTACTAAATTAGCGCCCTTTTCCCATTGCGGTCATATCCCACGAATGACGTCAGACCCACTCCCTAATATTGGATTTAGAGCCCAGGATGGAATAGACTTGGCCTAGGTCAAGCATAAAACTGACCTAAATCCCTTAGCTTGGGCTGGGGTATTCATGACTGTAAACTGAATCTCCGCTTTTTAATTTTGTCAGTTTTCGTCCTTATTTCTTCTGGTTTAGGGCTTTACTATTCCCAGCCCTGGTCTTCTCGTTAGTCTGCATTGAGTCCATTTATGTTTCGCCCTGTCTACATGGTCTAGTCCAAGGTTATTCCTGTATGGGAGTTAGGCCATCTGACATATTAAACAGATCTTCCTTTTCAAGACAGACATCATCAATTTAGTAAGGAAGGATGTGGTCAGCTAAAACGACTGTTGACAACGGCTTCCAGACACAAAATGAATGTCAAGCGTTCGCCCGTAAGTGGAAGGGGCATATCGGTTGTGACTGCCAACCAAAAAGTAAAGAGAAATAACACACCCGAAAGATATTGAAAGACAATTGCCAGAACCCAACAATCAATCAGTCAAGCTCCTCCTTATCCCCCACCAATACCCGACCAAAGTACCCAGTAACCAAATCCCGTCACCTAGCACCCGCCCTGAAGCATTCTCCAGCCAATTGGCGGCGCCCCTTGTTTCCCCATTAACTGGTTCCAGAAGACTACATTCCCATCACCCTTAGGATAGCTCAGCTCGACCATGTAGCTCATCTGCTTTTCACAGTCAAGAGGCATAAAGCGCTGCAGCCAGCCCTGTTGTACTTCCCATGTAGGAAAGGTGACCTTTCCAACGGTCTGGTCCTTGTGGGGCTGGTCATCCCACGTTGGCTTCTCAGGGCGATCCACGGCCCAAACCTCCATGGTAGTCAAGCCCTGAGCATACTGACCTTCTGGCATGGCAGGAATCTCAATCGCGAGAGTACAGGTCTTTTCCCCGCTCATCAATGGCTGGAATGTTATCACCGATTTGACTTTCTGGTCGTCACCCTCGCGGCTAACCGCGAAGCGTTGTCCAGGGAAATGGTCATGTGGTTTGCGTGAGTCAAGGATCTCAATAGTTGATGGGCCTACGATTGAACAAGTGTCATAGGGCACTAGAATCTCTTCTCGATGACATGTTCCTGGATTGTAGCGTTGGGCGTAGCATCTGTCCTGGATGGGTTCAAGAAAGTCGTCATCTGAGAAGCGATCCTACATGCTTCGTCAGCCATATACTTCGTAATCTCTTTTATAAACGCTTGACTTTGTATGTATGGCTTGCGGGTTCTGAACATGGCATCATACCTGGCAAGCAAGTGGCTTCTGGTGTGATCGGATTCCTTGCCACGGAGCACCCAGTGCAAAGTTAAGAAGATTTAGAATGAGAAACAACCAAGTAAGCATTTTGGCTAATGTAGATTATATGTGCAAGAGCAATATAGAACTCTTCAAGATGTGTACTAATAAGGGCTGATTGGCAAAATGTTTCAGACTAATTCTTGTCCTCAAATCAATAGAATGGATTATAAGACAGAGAGATGTGAGGAATAAGCAGACCTAGAGGGTTTATATGCTCCCAGGCGCTTTGTTAAAGCAAGCCAAGTTCTATGCAGCGCATGTAGATCATTACAGTTCACCAATGTTGCACCGTTATAAACCGAATCCTTCTTATCCGAAGTGGCCGAGTTCAACCAATGTCTTTCGAGACAAGTAAGTAGCTCGTGATGGATGTACAACAACACCGCTACGATTCGAGTTTTAGGTATGACAGAAGAAGCTGACAGCCTGGGATGAATATCGAGAAAAGACAGCCAAGCATATGTACATCCCACAGCTTCCCCGCTCCAACTGGTTGGTATACGAATAAAGATGACAACGCTTTTGGTCAAGCTTGAAATGCTTTCGCGCTTGATCGGAAGTGTGTTGCTTGCCCAATAGGATTGGGGACAAGATGAGTGCCATGCAGCTTTAGCCACGCATCGGCTACCGAAAAACTAACATAGTTTACAAGGACAAAATACAAGGAAGAAATTAATGCTTGAATATCCTGGTATGCTCTGCAGAAGTAATCACCCAGTAAATATAAGGTATGGCTCATTCATCATAATATCCTAAATCCAAATTCAATGAGATTGCGTATACACAGGCCTAATCGCAAGCTTTCTTGTTTCCTTCTCTTTGTGTAAACTAGAAAAACATAATTACTCCTATAAGGTCACTTACTTTGGTCGTGACCACAATGGCTAACATAAGTGTGAGACCAGCTCGCAGTTAAAATGCAATCAGCAGTTGCACACATCCTAGGCTGTTTGTACCGTGACCTCTGCTGGCCTATAACAGGCAGATTTGACACAGTATGTGGCTGTTGGAAAAGATACCTATATCCTGCACGAGCAGAGTTGTGATCCAGATGCTACAACAAGCGAGGTCTTCGGATCTGACCGGTCAACTCGTTCATGGTTATTAAGACGTAGGATAAGCTGGTCCCCCTACTGGCATCTCTACTAATGGAGTCCCAGTGTTAATCTGTACACCCTAACTTTGCCACAGGCAGAGTGCCCTTCACCCTGTAATTACGGACCATCTGTTGGCGTCACTACCAACTATACGTGTTCTAAGCTTTGGAGATTGCAACTTGGCTGCAAGAATGTACATTGCCTATACATACCTGTTTCATTTCATACTACTCGAGATGTCTGACTTCATATCTAAATCAAAGCCATCAAGGGCGCAAGTAATTGGCATATTGTTTGTTTCTTCCTATCGATTATTATTATGAGCGAGTCTTCCATTCTCTGCTTGGCTCAGTCTGCTGTGGAAGGTATACCTCGTCCTTTGCCACTTTGTCGTAAATGAGACGAAGGGGCTCCAAAGTTGCTCTGAGTAGACCCATTGTTGAATATGTGGGTAGATCGCTGACGGCTTTTCTAATCAGTGTAATACATTGAGTTACATATATTCAACTCTGGATAATCCATACAAGCGATATAACCACTCTCTTGACTCATTTTTTTAACTACACAGGGCGTGGGTGGGTCCCCGAAAATAACCGGCTTTCACTCACCCATATATGAAGAACCACGCCCTCCAACCATGACGCACGACACTGAGACACTCGAGGAACGCAGCCTTTCAATCTAAAGTCCTCCGACAATAGCATCACTCGGAGTAATCAGTTCTTCGTGCAGAAGCCCACAATGTCCAGCGAACAGGCGTCGTATGGTAGAAAGCCCCTAGCTCACCATTACAACTTCCCCCAACTAACCTTCTGCTAGTCACACTTGATGTATTTGCATCGGAAAGGTACAAACTACTACTGTATAGATAACCATTCTAGACCACCGGTAGCTAAACAAGCTGCTTAGATTCAAGGGGAATCCGCTCGCTATTGTGAAGACTGGCGATCACAAACTGTCACAGCAGCAAAAGCAAGAGATCGCCCGGGAATTCAACTTCTCCGAAACAGTTTTCTTGCATCCTCCAGACCACAATGGAAGTCCCCGGGTGGACATTTTCACTCCTGTTAATGAGATGGAATTTGCCGGTCATCCGATAATTGGCACAGGCCATCTGCTCTTCCGGGAGTTATCAGCCAACGATGCCAGCGGTGCAACTAACTTGACCGTAACTACTAAGGCCGGGCCCGTCGCAATATCTTACGACCCAACCAGCAACGTCGTCTCCGCAGGAGTTCCCCATAACATACACATTCACCAACAAGAAGCGACGCTCAGCCGGATCCTCCCGGTCCAGGCGACTCTAGCGGCAGCATCGGATCTGCATGGCGTAAGAGATACATCTCCTGTAGTCTCCATGGTCAAGGGTGTTACGTATGCACTAGTGGATTTAACTGAGAGGGCGGATCTTTTCGCTGGTCTTGTCCCCGGGCCAAGCCCCGGGCTTGAGCTTGATGAGGGTTGGGCGCCATCGTTCACCGGTATTATGTATTATCAACTACTGGAAACTCGGATAGAGGGTGACATGACCGTTTGGGATCTTCGTGTGCGCATGATTGCCATTAACTTGGAAGATCCTGCGTGTGGAAGTGGCGGCTGCTCCCTAGGCGCTTATATTGCGCTAACTAATAGCCAAAAGGGCCAGAAGCACCGGCTTTACATTAATCAGGGCTCGGAGATGGGAAGGGAAAGTCACATTATTATAGATGTTACGTTGAATGATGAGAAGGATGCAGTGCGGCAGATTGAACTTGCTGGTCAGGCAGCTTTTGTGTCAGAGGGGAAGATATTTGTACACTAGTGCATTTTATAAGTCTATGATGTTAATGGCATTCCTTGAAACTATTGCTTCAAAGCTAGTCCTTTCTGGCATGGATATGAAACACATGTTGCACTTTTTAGACCGATCTACTCCTAGAGAGTAGAGACTATACACATCCGAGAGCTTGAATTATCGGCATTTCGCTTCCTCGGGATGAGAAGGAGAAACCGAAAAGCCCCTCGGGATCTGGCATGAACTGACCAATCATTAGAATATCCATAGTGTTTAGAAGGGTCGGACCGAATGGAGTCCATGGCGTGGAGACCAGCTTTTCGTAGCGATAACAGAGATCAAGGTCTGGCAGAGAGATATCTCATCCCGCGCCCTGTGACATTCTCTGTTTCGGTTAGGATCGGCCATGCGGGTTTCTGCGCCCTATGTCTTCGTTTGCGCCATGTACGTATATCATAATCCGCAAGGGGTCTAGCGACAAGATCTCGCGATAATATCCCATACTGCTATAGTATTGCACTTGCCTTCTTGTTACCCGTCATGGTCACGGACAACAATCAGCACCACGTAGTGGCCATTGAGGCTGTTCATTGCCCGATTCCAAGCTTCGACTTGGCCCAACCATATTCTCTCGACGTGTACAGCTGGACCAATGAGGCGGATCTCGCTTCTCGCGTCAAAGGTGCCACAATCATCTTAACCACCACAATTCGACTGTCGGCGGAGACTCTGAGCGCCCAAATCACCCCGAAACTCCGCCTGATAGTGATCATGGCAAGTGGCACAGATTGTGTCGACAAACCTGCCGCCAACGCTCGAGGCATCACCGTGTGTTACTGCCCCGGCACAAATGTGGACAGTGTCAGCGAGCATGCCATCGGTCTCTATTTCGCCACCCGGCGGAAAATAGTCAATCTAAATAATATCACGACGGCGGTTCCTGTGGACACGACTCGGGACACGGAGTGGAAAATGAATGGCTCGATTCACAGGCGACTCCGTACCGCAGATGGAAAGGCACCGTTGCTGTGCCGCGATGAGACTGTGGGAATCATCGGGTACGGATCGTTAGGGAAGCGCATCGAAGCGTTGGCTCGCGGGCTTGGGATGAATGTGATAGTGGCCGAGCGGAAGGGGGCTACTCCGCGGCCAGGTCGAGTTTCTTTTGCAGATACATTGGGGAAGTCCACGGTGTTAATTCTCTGCTTGCCGCGAAGTCCGGACACTATTAACCTGATCTCGGTCGAGGAGCTACGCATGATGCCCGCTCAGGCTGTCTTGATCAACGTTGCTAGAGGTGGCATCGTGGATGAGGACGCTTTGTTTCATGCACTTAAAGAGGGGAGTATCTCAGGAGCAGCAGTTGACGTTTATGCCAATGAGCCTATTGGGAGAGGAGACTCACCTTTGCTGAGCCCGGATGCAGCAGACCTGAATTTGGTCTTGACGCCCCATCTGGCTTGGTTTGCTGAAAGGACGTTACAGAATCTCCAAGCCGCCGTAAAATGTACCGTGGAGCGGTGGTGTGTAGGCGATACGATTAATCAGGTAGATTGTTAAATTACTAGGTCTTACCAACAAATGGCCTTTCTGTCTACCTCCTAGGCCGAACGGTGCAAGCTGTCGTGCACCGTGGCTCATCGCTGTGAAAAGATACAATTTCAGATAGAACCAATGCCTATTACCGCGCACTGTATTTGTGGGAATCTCATTCATTTAAAGCCGGTCCGGATCATGCGAGCCTCACTGGCCTAACCTGACTACCTCAGCGCGGAGAATTTCTGGGATCTCTGCCTCGAGGCTCTGCTCTTGGGGCTGCCAGCCTAACACTTTCCTCGCTCGAAGAGCAGCACCTCTAGAATTAAAACCCCAGCTAGCAGCCTCAAAGCCTGCGGGGGATTTCAGGGCCTCCTCAAGCGACCATTCCTTATGCTCTGGTTCTTGCGTAAGGTGGCCATGTTTGAAAGCTTGCTGGCCGATCAGCCTGGATAGGTTCCCCCAAACATGTTCTCCATTCTCAGAAAGAAAGTAGCCCTTGGCGCCCCAAATTTCCTCGTCGCCCTTTCTTGCAGGATCCAGAGCGGCCCGCACTAGGCCGTCATATAACCTGCTCAGGTCGTAGACATGTACATTGTTCCACCGAGCCAAGCCTCTCCCTAATTGAGGGCTATACTTCTGCGTCAGGATAAACGAGGCCAGTTCATAGACCTGTCGACCACGACCTGACACGGGTCCCCTGCCACGGCCGTAAATAGTAGGCGGACATACAATGACCGTCTTGACACGGTCGGAATACTTAGAACCAATGTTCAACACGATCTCATCCACATTCCGATGGAATGCAGCCGCAGGCAGGTTAACCAGTTCGTCAACGCCATCCCAATCGTTAAACACCTTCTCGTCAGGCTCGCCGGAGACCTTGCGTACTTCTGAATCAAAGTAGGTCAAGATACCGGTACCGCCGGTATGCAACCAGTATCCCGGCCGTTCGGGACTATGCCCTTCGATCATGCCCTTCGCGATGGCATTTGCTGCCCCAACATGATCCGAGGCATCGGCAGTGTCTGAGATACCGTCAGCTGGAGTAGCTCGGGACTTGGTTAAATAGGTTCCTAAACGCACGAATCACAATGTCTGCCCATGCAGCTTCTTTGGCAATCTTGTCTGCATCGTCCAAGTCTCCCAGGACTACCCGTACCTGTGGATACTTCTCGCGTACTCGCTGAGCTTTGTCCTCAGTTCGAATCAGGGCTGAAAACTCGAAGTCCGGATGGTTCTGCTGGATGAGGTGGAATGCGTCGCCTCCGATATAGCCGGTAATTCCGGTCACAAACACCTTTGCGGACATGATGATGCTAGAAGCTATGAAGGATGCAATAAAGACACTCTGTGAATCACTATATGCTCAGTAGGTCGTAGTTAACTACACTGACTGTATTATTAATTGAGTGTGGGGTGTGTTGAAGCTTAGTGTGGGGAGCTTATTAATATCAGCGCAGCTAATTCCGCGACTATACTATCCTACCTTAAAGAGGTAATAATAAGCGTAAAGAAGGATAACTGTCGTATGATAGTAGAATCCTGCTCTTCTTCAGCGTTGAGATTCGTCTTCCTTAACCTTCGTAAAAATCTCGATAAACTCGGATGGATCTGCAGCACCAGCCAACTGATACACATTCTGAATTATGTAGCGAGGGACACCCGTATTGCCCTCTTCCTCTTTATTTTTGCAGGCTTGGTTGTCCACAACCTCTGCCGCCAAGTCAGAATCCAGCCACTCATGCACCTGCTTCGCATCGAGCCCAGTATCCACAGCCAGCTCAGTCAACACCTCCTGAGATGAGATATCCTTCTCCAGTTCATGATAGGCTTCAAGGATCTTCTCCACCAGCGCACTCTGGACTTCGGGAGACTGAGTTCCACAAAGATGGACAAGGCGGTGCGCGTCGCGAGTATTCCCAATCATACCCCCGGCTTTGAAATCAATACCGACGGACCGTCCAATCTGATTCATGCGGCTGAATAGGGACGTTCGCTGTTCCAGAGTCATGTCGCTCAGCCGGTCATCAATTAATTCGCTCTTGGGTACGCTGTATGCGTGCGGGTTGTAGTTGAGGTAGTACGGCCGCCACTTGATAGAGAAGACGTCATTTCTTCCACCTGGATAGACCTTCTGGTATAGAGCGATGGCTCTGTCTAGCTTACGCTTGCCGATGTAGCACCACTATGCAGAATCATTAGAGCTGGGCATCCATATTCTTGGGTATAGATAGGTTGGATGGCCTACTGCGCAAACGAAGTCAAAGACCACTTCAATTTCAATGACCGTCATGCTGTACTTCTCGATAATACAGTGCTGATCTATATGCCTGTGCCCAAATATGACTTCTAGCTGGAAGTGTCAGTCGCAGGCGATTGATTGTATTGAAGTCTTGTGGAGGTAGGCACTAGGCAGCAACTCGCCTTGGGCAGCCAACATTGGCCGGGTTGCGTACTTAGACTATTCCTCCAGGGATGGATTAAGAGATGACAAGATGTAGGAAAGATGGCTCACTGGGTCAGGGAAAAAAGAAGAGGGGAGGAGACAAGTCACAGAGCGAGGTAGTCAGTAACAACAATGTAAGATAGTGAATGAATGGGTTATGATAGAAAAGGTACGGGAGGAAAAGAGAGAAAAAATAATTCCGATGCGGGGAATCGAACCCCGAGCTGCTGTGTGAGAGACAGCGATGTTAGCCATTACACCACATCGGATGCTTGTTGAGGAATTGCTGCTAAATTTGTATTATTAGCAAAGCTTTAAAGGGGCCAACCTCACTAATTTTTATGAAGACAACCAAAACGTATCGAGCTTGAACATGGCTGCGAACTTGATAGTAGCAATATCTACTAAAGCAGAGGGTTCAAGTTATTCAACATGCCATCCGAATAGCCTAATAACCCGAGGACCCATAGCTACGATTATCCGACTAGCTCAACAATGGAAGCGTCAGTTGTGGGAGATCGATGGCTCCATTTATATATATTTACTTGGGTAGGCTAAACCTGTTCCCGTATGTATTCAACTTGTGAGCAATTATACTCCAAGGAAAATATTCCTTCTACCTAGAGATCCCTACCTACAGCCGTTTATCGTTATATGGAGTCGTGTTGGTTCACAACTGAAATTACCCACATGAAACCTGAAGCGATTGCGATGATCCAAATGTAGCCCCGTGGTTTTTACCAGGCCACAATGAGTGAAAGAGTGAGACAATCTTACTCTAGATAGTATATAGAGAAACTCTGTCGATTGAATAACGTGGAATGCTTGTGCAATTACCAATGGTGGTAGATAGTATTGAAAACATGCACAGTGCTTATTTGGGAGGCCACCGTCGAGCGCCACCGAGAAAATGCGAGCTTTGTAGGTTGATGTTGTATTAGCGCGAGTGCCAAATAATGAAGAGAAGCAAGTCCAAGCCTGAAAGCTCAGGATTCCAAGACGAACCATCATGATCTTGTGTCTCAGATAGAGCAAGTGGAATTTGCTACGCATTTTGTATGACCGCAAGGGGATCGCCCATATAGGAAGTCCAACCATAACTGCCCAGTTTGGTCAACCGGTATGAGGTCATTGATTGATGTCATTAATGTTAGTCGCGGATGATAGTAGAAACCAAGGAGGCACGCTAGGAGTAATTTCCGCCCTAAACCAAGGACAGTCGAGCCCAACTTTGAGCTCAAGCCTAGTCATCCACATGTTTAGCAACCCTGCTGAATCAGCTAGCGGGGAATTGCACTTGTTGACACGCTATGGCCATCGCATTTGCTATAGCGGCGATTGGTCGTAGCTCGGGTCGTTCCTCCGCTGCCTTGTCCACAAAGTCGTTAAGCCAGGACACTAGGACGAAATCATCCTCGAGCTCGTTGTATCTATGGGATCCGATAATATCCGCGCAGAGGATAAAGAATGGGACAAATTGATGCAGTAGTATGAGACTATGAGAAGAAGGCTGTGGTTAGCAAGGTAAAACCAGACACTTTGAATGAACATACCTAATACCCCAGTACGCGTGCAGTTCCGCATTCATCAAAGATTGAAATATTCTTAAAGACTTCCTGGCAACCTCTACAGTATGCCTTGGCAGAAACTGACTGTTCTGGTTGCATCTCTTGGATTGTGTGAAGACGATGAGCATCTTGTAGCTACTGAATAGGATGTCCACACTGAACCAAGTATCAACATGATTAGTGGCGGCGCTGACAAGTTCCTCCTTTGTTACATTAGATGGTAAGCTCTTATTATCCACTGATCTGAGGCTATTGTGAACATACCGCGTTCCAGTCTGACATGATAGTTTGCACTTCTGCAATGAGGCCATCGAGCACCTGATCATATACATCCGTATCCTGATGCATTCCAGCGTCCACCAAGTCCAAATATTTTAATAGAGTTAGTGTAAGACGCATCGACGCTAGGAAATGGATCTGAATAAAGCGAGTAGACGCGTCATCAATACCGGTAATGGTAGGATCAGGGAAGTTTACTGTCCATGACCCACCGGGGATGAGGGCCGGTTTACCAAAGGATAGACGAAACAGGCAATCCATCCTTAGAAGGTGCCAAAATTCGAACCGCTTTCGATTCTTCTCCACCTCACTTTCACTATCACTGTGTAGCTCAGACTGTGAATCGTGTCCGTCCGATTGTTCATCGACGGAGAAAAATCCTAGAGCCCGAGCAATATCACAGGCATAGCCGAAGATTTTCCAAGCCATTTCGCTATTACAGCCCTCGAGTGTCATCGATAGCTAACGGAAAATTGTCAGCCTTGACGTTCATCTAATGAATGTTTGATGCATATACCTACCATGACAAAAGCTGCAAACATGTCCGGGAGAGTGTTGTCGATGTGACATAGCCAGTCATCCACCAACATCATACAACTCCGGTAAAGATGTTGTATGATTTTACCTCTTCCAGGAAGGTATTCCGAATCTAACAGAATGCCTTGAAGGAGGATATTGTAGTAAATAATCCTCGATGTACTGTCCAGGTGGACGTGAGGTATTTCCAACAGGTCAGGGATAGACATGACGAAGCTCTTGTCAAGAGGAACTCGAAATCCCTCGAACTGGTAGACATTGTAATAAGCTATCCGACCCGATCAGCAAAACGTCTGTGTCCAAGTTATCGAACAGCACGTACATTCGACCCACCTCCTTGCCATGTCCTTAGTGATAACAGGAGGATCTAGAACGTCGACTTCTCGTGTATTTCCCAGGCGTTCCATTTCCGCCATGGCAGCTTCTATCGCTTTTACACATGCCTCGTTCTCAAAAAGGCGGGACTCCACGTTTCGCAGATGGCAGAACACATTGGAGGAAAGCAGTGATCTGGCCTGATCATCTTTTACTCCGTTCAACATACTATTGACCACCGCTTGCGTGTTTGGGGTTCGAGGCTGACTACTGTGTAGCAGATCGATGCTTGCCGGTCTACTCCCAGTAATGTCCGACGACACGGACATCGAACGTGATGCGCTGCCATGACCAGCACGATCTGGGTCAATCTTACAGTGGTCCTCTAGACGCTCGAGACGTCTGAGTACGGCCAACAGAAGATCCTTTTCAGATAGATTACTAGTAAATTATATGATGAGTGATGCACAGCTGAGTATAATTTGCGCTTGTGGTATAATACATCATACCTTTGCTTCTTGGCCCGAGCTTTCCGAGGTACATAGACACATTCCTCATTGATGGCTTCGCATTTATCACATCGAGGTTGGACTCTGTTGCATCGAATCTAGCCCTGACGTCATTCTTGGGGTGTCTTTTGCAAGCGAATTCTTCTGACTAATACCTTTTTGGATTGGCAGCGAGTGCACTGAGTTGAATTCCCAATCAGAATGTCAGTCGGGCTGAATAAGGCAAGGCTCTTCTTACCGAGATATACTTCGGTGGTTTCCGGGAGCTCATTTTCATTTGGGGGGGATGACTGGAAAAAAGTAAGGGACATTCGAACGGGGTGTTGCAAAGTCCGAAATCCCGGATGGAAAAAGCCAAAAAAACACGGGGACAAGGCAGTCACGTTGCCTGCCCGATCGCCCGGACTTGGAAATCCCCGAATTCCCGGGAAGTTATTTATGTATGTATGTACCAAGCAGGGTTCCACGTATCATCTACATGCCGCTTGGTGTCTTGGGACCACTGGAGAATTATGTTAATCGTGAATAATAACCCCCTAAGTGGCAAAGCTATGGACGCTACTATGGTCAGGGAGTAAGTATTTGATCATAAAGTGGGAACCAAAGTAGCTATTAATCTTCTGATCCTAGAATAATACCTGATGAACGATGTAAGCTTATCTTGCCCAGACCATGCTCGTATTGAACATAGTCATAAACCGCTTAGACCCGCTTCTTCTGGAAATACTCCTTGACCTATAAATTACTACCCCCTCCCTGGAAAAATCTCTGAGGATTGATTCATTTTTTTTTCCAAAGCCTGTGACACGGATTCATCACGATGGGCCGTTTGTCGGACAGCTCTCCGCCACAGGATTCAACCAAGAAACCACCTCATGAAACCGGAGAGCTCGATGCTGCTCCTCAACCCGCGCAGGACGAGTCGGAGACCATCACTGTGAACGCAGATCGAACTAGATGTGAGACTGAAAGCCAAGATGGACGCAAAAATGCTGCAGAGGCCGAACAAGCGGCCTCCTTAGGCAACTACTTTGTATGCGAATAGCCTCTCCTGGGAAGTCTTATGTGCCGCTCACATGTCTACAGAGAGTCCTTTCCTACACAAGCGCCAAGGATCGAGTCATACTCGGAATGGCGTTGATATGCTCGATTGGATCTGGAGTGGTATGTCTCTTCTCCGGGAAAAATTCAAGTTCTAAGCCTGATGGGTGTGTTGTAGCCACTGCCCCTGATGAATATCGTGTTCGGTAAGATGGTTGGCGAATTCAACGGATATTTTATCCCTGGCACCTCGGTCACAGAAGCACAATTTAAATCATCCGTGAGCAAACTGAGGTAAGACACCCAAAGATACCTATCGAGAATAACTTTGTTTATTCATGAGCTGACGGAAATTATTTTAGCTTGTATATCGTTTACCTCTTCATTGCCAAGTTCGCTTTAACATATGTCTCAATGGTATGCCAAGCTACTTGAACCAGTTGAGAACCTTCGACTCAACAATCACAGTTATGTTTCCGTGTTATCGGTCTTCGAGTCTCAGCTGCCTTGCGGCTGGAATACATGCAGTCCCTTTTCACCCAACCGATAGCTACACTCGATCAAGTGTCGGTGGGCACGGTCACGAATACCATCTCGACGCTCTCCAATTCGATTCAGCAAAGTATTTCCGATAAGCTTGCAATTTTGTTCCAATCTCTGGCTCTGCTAATTACAGCATATATCATCGCCTTCAAATACTCGTGGGCCTTGACTCTCGTTACCAGCGCTTCCCTCTTGTTTATCCTGATCGCTTGTAGTGTGACGATTCCCATTATCACCAAAGTTCAACAGAAAGTCGACAAGGCCGATGAGAAGCATTCATCAATAGCAGCAGAAGTGTTTGGCTCGATTCGAACTGTCGTTTCCCTCGGGGCTGAGGAGCCTCTCAGACAGAAATACGCCACCTGGATTGAAGAATCACGAAAGCGTGGACAAAACATGTCCATTGTCATGGGAGTCCAATTTGCTCTCATGTTCTTTGCAATGTACTCGAGCTTTTCTTTGGCGTTCTGGTTTGGACTGAAGTTGTTCCGCGAAGGCCATATCGATAATATCAACACAGTCATCACGTAAGTACACGATCGTGATCTTAGTTGTTGCTTGCATCTGCTCATTATCTCGGCAGTGTGTTTTTCTCCATTATGATTGCAGTCACAATCCTGGGAAACATTGCAACACCATTGATCATGATCTCCAAGGCCGCCAGCGCCGCGAGTTCATTTTTCGAGATGATCGACTCCGAGAGGATTGAGCTTGGCGGGCTCCGTGATCCGGATGTTTCAGCTCATGTGGACATTGTTTTCCAAGGTGTCCACTTTACATATCCTACGCGACCGGATACTGCGGTTCTCAAGGGTCTGGATGCTCGATTCAAAAAAGGCAAGACCACGGCATTGGTTGGCCCATCAGGCTCGGGTAAGAGTACCATTGTGGCTCTAGTAGAACGATGGTATCAACTGGGAGTGAGAAAAGAGGACCATAGCCGAGGAACCATCTCCGTGGGCGAACACAATATCAATAGCCTGGATATAAAATGGTGGAGATCGCAGATCGGACTGGTTCAGCAGGAGCCCTTCCTTTTTAACGACACTATTTTCAACAATGTCTCATTCGGCCTCATCGGAACGAAATGGGAAAACGAAACCGAAGCGGTGAAGAGAGAGATGGTGGAGAAGGCCTGTAGGGAGGCCTTTGCGGAGGAATTCATCAGCCGCCTGCCAAAGGTATGTTAAGATCTTCAATTTCATCCCACTGCGTCTAACCTTCATAGGGATATTCCACCCTCGTGGGCGAAAACGGCACCAAATTGAGTGGTGGCCAAAGGCAACGCCTTGCAATTGCTCGTAGTATCGTAAAACAGCCCACTATTTTGATCCTAGACGAAGCAACAAGTGCAATCGATGTCCGTGGCGAGAAGATTGTCCAAGCCGCTCTCGAGCAAGTTTCGAAAAACCGCACCACCATCGTAATTGCTCACCGGCTATCTACCATTCGACAGGCAGATCACATCATTGTCATGAAAGGCGGTGTTAATGTCGAGCAAGGAACACACGACGAGCTATTGGCAGATGAAAAAGGTGTTTATCATGACCTTGTCCATGCTCAAAAACTTGAGCTTTTGGCAGAAGACGAGACCGACGAGAGTGATATTGCTCATCGGCTAAAAGAAGAGGTCCAGTTGGCCCATTTGGCTCTCGATGATAAACCACAGATGGAGGAAGAAGTTAAGAAAAGCAAAACTCGGGGTTTCTTTAGTAGCGTCGGTCTGCTTCTATATGAACAACGTGCAAATTGGCCTTTTTACTTAACGACTATATTTGGCGCAGTTGGTGCAGGAGGTAAGGTTCCGAGGTTCCACGCACTGCAACCCAATAACTGACAAGATACTACTGGAAGCCGCTTTCCCGCTTCAGAGCTGGCTTTTCGCCAAACTCATTCATGTATTCCAATATACTGGTCAACAGCTTGCTGATGCCGCCGACTTCTGGGCTTTGATGTTCTTCATCCTTGCCCTAGGCGTTGCTCTCTGCTACAGCATCGTGGGATACTCTTCCAACTCGCTTTCAGTGGTATGACCATGGAATACATCCTTACACGTATTATGAGAGCTAACATGGCACAGAGGATTGGTTCGTCCTGCAGGAAGGAGTATTTTCAGAGCATATTAGAGAAACCTATACCATTCTACGATATGAATGAGAATGCATCTGGATCTTTGATTTCCCGCCTGGCAACCGACCCAAAGCAAGTTCAAGAACTGCTTGGAATGAATGGGGTATTCCCCGTTATCTCCATATTCAGCATGGTCGGTTGTATCGCAATTGCGTTCTCGTTCGGCTGGAAACTCAGCCTCGTGGCTGTGTTTGCCGCCCTGCCATGCACCTTCCTAGCCGCCTTTATGCGCATTAGATATGAATTGCAGTTTGAAGCAATGAACGCAGAAGTGTATTCTGGAAGCTCACAGTTTGCAGCAGAATCTATCGAGGCTTTTCGAACTGTATCGGCATTAACGATGGAAGACGCAATCCTTGACCGCTATGCCAATCTATTGAGACAGCAACAAAACAAAGCTTTCAGAAAAGCCTGGTACGCCACCCTGGTATTTGCTTTTTCTGATAGTGTTGAGCTATGTGCGATGGCCCTCACCTTCTGGTAAGAATACCCTGGGCAAACGTGTCTATGTAATACTCACAGACTCTACTAGGTACGGTGGTCAACTGCTCGCGTCTAGAGAGTATCAGCCGACATCATTTTTTGTCATTTACATGGCCATCATCCAGGGAGGGCAATCAGCCGGTCAATTCCTCAGCTTTGGACCGAATATGGCGCAAGCCACTGCATCGGCTAACCGGGTATTGAGCCTACGATCCAGTTCAGTCACGAAGGATATCATCGGACAGAAACAACTTGCCCGCTTTGCTTCACAATCTGGAGCTAGCATCGATTTCTGTGACGTTGCTTTCAAATATGCATCTCAAGATGTCCCTCTTTTCACTGGACTTGATGTTCGTGTTGAAAGCGGACAGTTCGTTGCCTTCGTTGGACCTTCTGGCTGCGGAAAAACAACTGTAATATCCCTGCTGGAACGGTTTTATGACCCTTTTCAAGGCACGATATCCCTGAATGGCCAAGACATCCGCTCCCTTGAAGTATCATCCTATCGCAGATCGTTATCGCTAGTGGCCCAAGAACCAAGACTCTTCGAGGGAACAATTCGTGAGAATATCACACTTGGACAGGATAAATCTGACTTCACCGAGGATGAGATAATCCAAGCTTGCAAAGACGCTGAGATACATGATTTTATTACGTCGTTACCTGAGGGCTATTCTACCGAACTAGGTATTAAAGCACAGACAGCTCTGAGCGGAGGCCAGAGGCAGCGGCTATGCATTGCGCGTGCACTGCTACGAAAGCCGTCATTGCTTCTCTTGGATGAGGCAACTTCGAGTCTGGATTCGCAGTCAGAAAAGGTAGTACAAGCGGCTCTCGAGCGCCTGGCGGGGAGGAGAAACATGACAATTGTCGCGGTCGCACACAGACTTGCTACTATCCAGAAAGCTGATATGATCTTTGTCTTTGGCGAAAGCCAGACTGGCCATGGATCGCGAATCGTGGAGCAGGGAACACATCAGGAATTGCTTCGGACTAAAGGAACCTACTGGCAGATGGTAAGTATCAGAAATCTCATTCCCAAACTATCGGCTTCTTTCCCTTGTTAACATTGTTATAGTGTCAAGAAAATGCCCTGGACAGGTGAAGCCTTGCCTTGGACTTGGCCTTCTGCTCCTTATCTCTTTCCTTCAGTGATGGGGATGCTGAAACTTCTCCAACTCTCTTACTTTTAAAAACATTAACCTGTAATATTGCAATTTCATATATTGGTTTAGAAGGCTCAGTCCTCTACTGTGGCGACTGAATATGCAGCTCATACCCAGACCATCATGATTATAAAATACCCTTTATCACTACTCTGCATGACACAAGCTCCCCACACTTTGTACATTATGAGTCAGGATCCCGTCTCTCCATTCGTGCCCAAATAGACCAATCTCATCAATTACACAGCGTATCTTAGAAATTGGATCAGATATTCATATAACCCAGTTGCGTCCTCGAGGCTCTCTTCCCGTGACCCAATCCCACTCAAGATGCCATCTAGTTGCCAGAAAGCCCAGCCGTTGGTAGTGGACAACCACTCCCTCCTGGCACTATAATCACATATCAATTCTTAGAAAAAGGATGATGGATTTTTCACCAGCTATATCCACCTATCCCGCAGGGTGATTCTGAGTAGCATTCTTGCACGACTAATTATGGATCTGTCTCCTTTATAAGCCACCCCGAAGTTAACCGTGTAATATCACCACACAGCCACATTGGTCAGACAAGGCAGTTAGCTAGCGATGCGGCACTCTTAATAACATAGTTAGCTCCTTGTGCCAGATTTGGAGTCAGCTGTTATTATAACAGTTAGTCTTATGGCAATATCTTGGGAAGAGCAAAGTCCACACTAACCTTGTGTACGGAATCAGCCAATACACACAATATTCCTTGAAACTCAGTTCTCACAGAGCAGTTCCTTTAGCCTAACGTGAAGGCATGTTTTGGTCTTGTAATATAGATCTTAAAAAAGAATATTGCTAGCAATGTGGGGATAACGATGTGTTTTCTCCAGTTTTGATTGAGAGAAGCCAGTATATACGACTGTGTTTGCCAACGTTTGCTATGAAGGAGAAGCCGCTCCCCTAAGTTCGATGCGCTTGCCCCGGGTGTAACATGGGTAAATGAGAGTTAATTTGGTTAATGTATCGTAGTACGGCGCGTTGGGGGGCCATTCCTAGGTAATGCACAGTGTATTATTGCAGACACTTTATCCTTCTGATTAGTATCCAGCGATTCGTCTCTTGAAGCCAACGATGTTTACCGGTTGGTACGTATTGTTAATTGCTGAGCGGGAGATAGGCTTAGTGTGTGTGTGTGTATACCCAAGTTTTGAAAAAAGTATTTTCTGTAAGATATAAATCGGTTCTATAATCTATTATCTCAAGCACATGGTCTAATATCTATATATACGCCTACCCAATGCAACTTTTATAACCCTCCCCCGAAAAATACTAACATCACAAAATGCAGAGATGTTTCCACTTCATTCGAAAATTGATGCCTTCATAGAATTGGGCTGGATGTATTCCGAGGCATTCCGGAAACTGGTGAACCCCCAGCGGATTTGAGCAGCCATGGAAATTTCAACATCGAGATCTTTAGCGAAGTGCCAAGCAAGACCGGTATCACGCTGGAAAGCCCGTCCGACAAGAATAACGTCGATATCATTTTCGTTGAGAATCTGGTCAGCCAAGGTACCGTTGTTGATCATGCCCACAGCAGCAACCAGCACTTTATCAGCAACAGCCTTCTTTACAGCTGCCGCAAAAGGAATCTGGAAGGCAGCACCTGACTTCACTTTCTGAGCACTGTGTACACCACCGCTGCTAATATCGATCAAGTCGATACAGCCTTGTTCGGCCAGGGCCTCTGCAAATCTGACTGTATCGTCGACCTTCCACCCCTTCTCCTCGGGCATGCTGGTTTCCAGCCAGTCTGTGGCAGAAACACGGAGGAAGACCGGGACATTGGGGCCGACAGTGTCCCTGGTCAATTTGGCGATATCCAAGGACAGACGAATACGATTCTCAAAGCTGCCACCGTATTCGTCGGTCCGCTTGTTGGCCGAAGGACTGAGGAAGGATGAGAGCAAATATCCGTGGGCATTGTGAATTTCAATGAAATCAGCCCCCGCAGCCAAAGCGCGCTTGGTTGCCGCAACCCAAGCGTCCTTAAGCTCCTGGATATCTTCCTTGGTCATCGCCTTAGGGATAATGTTGTCTGGTGCGAATGGGATGGCGCTGGGGCCCTTCACATTGTCAACCCAGCCACCAACAGCATTGGTGGCAGTAGCTCCACCGAGCCAAGGTGCCACCGTGGAGGCTTTGCGCCCAGCATGTGCCAGCTGAATGCCGATTTTCTGGCCTTGGCTGTGTGCAAACTCAATGACCTGCTTGATAGGTGCAATCTGGGAGTCCTTCCACAACCCCACGCAGCCTGGCGTGATACGACCTTCAGGAACAACGGCAGTTGCTTCAATGATCATCAAACCAGGTCCACGTTGAGCAATGCCACCGTAGTGGGTCAAGTGCCACGGCGTCATGTGGCCATCGTCAGCACTGTATTGACACATAGGCGCCAGCTATAGAGATCCCATTAGAAAAGTTCTACCAATGCTAGGTGAGCACTTACCCCTAGACGGTTCTGGAATGTCAACCCTCTGACTGTGAGAGGCTGGAAGAGCTTGGGAATCGGCCTCCCACTAGTCTGCGGGTTTCGGGCTGTGCCGGCGGGGGGTGCTTGAGCCGGGGTGAAGTAAGAGATGCCCTCAGCGGGCTTGGTAGGGACGTCAGGCCAATTTGCCATGGTTGATATTATGTAGCGTTGACTATATCGAGATTTTAGAAGCAAAGAGGGAAGATATTTGCGACGATCCACCACGGCAGGGAAACTTTTAGGTAGCTGAATGGCTAAGAATAGGTCGTACAACCTGTACAAAGGTCTAGGATATATAAGTCTTCACATTGTCGCTGATATTCCCGCCTAGTGAGCAATCCATTGCAAATGCGCTGACAAAACATAACACATTAAGAGAATGTCTCCGAGTGATTACGAGATTAGGGGTAGATACTGGAAGTTCCTTAGAAGTCTCTGCAGAAGCAATTCCGACCAAGAGTTCCTGCGAAGCATAGCATTGACAGTGACGGCACCCAGATTTGTCAGAACTTTTCAAAGGCCGGTACAATTTCGAGGGGAAAGTCTCCGAAAATCCTTGGCGGGATAGTTCGGGAATCGGGATCTGCGTAGGGCGTAGCAGATGCCGTGATAATAATTCCGAGTCGAGGTGGAGCTGAGCCGATAACTCTGATTTCGATCTGGTACAGCCTACTTCCCCAAACAAATTACCCCATGCTTTATGGCTGATAGCTGCAGCAGTTCTCTCGCTAGGTGGCCAGCGTGAAGATTGTATCTTGGAATGTTACCAGTGTGATTCTAGTCGTGAGAAGCAACAATATGGTATCTTGCACCTAGTGACCTGGCAGACAAACGATGGGGAGGATTTGAATTTCTCGTACGAGATCTAGAGTAAGACGCAAGAGTAGTCATCGATTGTACAAATCATGACTACATGATCTGGTTGGCAGCTACTACTTCTCCTCACTCTTATTTTCTGTCTTGCCCCCAGCCTAGTTTCCTTGAACCGAGCCTTTCTAGGAGAAGTCCGAGTAGGACCTCATCATACAATAGGGCATCCTTCGGATTCGGTTTGCCTAAGGGTTGTGGTAGAATTGTCATCTACCAGACTCTACCTTTCCAGGTAGAAGAAAACGTCCTCGTCAAAAGCCTTTCCCTCCATAATACCTGCGATGAGGTTGTCGTTTATATAGCGGAAATGATCGAATATCGGCCGTTCATCGTAAATCATAGTAGTTGAACCACCCCTCGATACACCATCTCCTTCAACTAATCCTCGGTTAATTCCCAACGACAATTCTTTGAAGAGAGATCGCGTACAGATGCAAACCCCACTTGCCCCAACTGATTCGTTCTTCATCCTTCTCAATGATTACCGGATCCACATTGTCGGTGGACTTAAATGACTTGCCCACCCACCGTATCTCTTTCAGGAGGCTTACAATCTGATGGCCAGTGTCGAAGAACCTCCCATTCCACTCGCCAGTCAATTGGTCTGGTTTAACAGGAGGAAGTTCGTCGAATATGGAATTCAGCACAGCGGGCTCGACCGGTTTTGAAGCCTTGATCAAGGTAATGTACTGATCTTGTCCACTGTGAGATGTTTAGCTGTAATAATCATGTTTGGGAAGGTGAAGTAGGCATACGTAGACATGCTTTCTTCCTGACAGTTAATGATCTGATGAATTCTTTTTCCGTTATTAGTAGTTATCTACTGGGTTTAGTTACTCGACGGGTTGGAGTTGCTGTCTCTATATAATACTTAGCAGAGTGACACTGTATTAACCTTGCCAGACATTTTATCTGCATTGACTCTTATTATAGAATCTAATCAAACGAACTGTTGCGATCTACGTCATATGTCGCCGAGAGCCTTTTTTGACGTGTTCGTTGGCGCCACTTCGGAGTCTGATAGCAGATCCCGATCCAGAGTCAGTACAGAGGGTATGAGGTCATGACATAAGAGGACCACAGCTTCTTCTCCTCTGACTTGAACAAATGCTGTATATAAGCTTTGAGCGCAACAGTGTCTTTAACTTGATATTTTCAAGCAATTACTCAACTACGCACTCTTCTTCGTCGTGTGAACGTACTAGACCATGCCTTCGGCTATCGTTACTGGCGCTACCGGTAGGGATTGATGCTTCCCCTCAACGTTTTAACGTTCCCTGTTTAATTAAGAATCAACAGGTATAACAGGTAGCGCTATTGTCCATTACCTGTGCAAAGACTCCTCCTATGACAAGATTTATTCGCTTTCCCGAAGTAACCCGGGCTACCAGGATTCCAAAATTCAACATGCAACCCTCGACCTCCAAGCCAGTGCAGATGATATGGCGAAGACCCTTGCCAACATCTCCGCTGAATATATCTACTTCTGCGCATATCTGGCACGGGATGACCCCGCGGAATCATCTCGCGTCAATGGCGTTATGCTTTCAAACTTTATCCAGGCACTCGAGACTACAGGGGCAATCAAGAACTTGAAGCGCTTCGTCCTCACTTGTGGATTCAAGCATTACGGCGTGCATCTCGGTAACTGTAAACAGCCGCTTCTTGAGGATGACCCCATTCTGGATGGTAACAGAGGCGGAGTTTCCTGGCCCCCTATCTTCTACTATGACCAGCAGCGCATTCTTGTCGAGGCCGCTAGTCGTGGTCAGTGGGAATGGATCGTCACACTCCCCGAAGACGTCTTGGGATATGCACGAGGGAACTTTATGAATGAGGCTACTGCTCTAGGTCTATACTGTGCTGTGAGCAAAGTTCTTCCTGGCTCAGAACTGCCGTTTCCCGGGTGCAAAGCCAACTACTTTGCTTTCAACTGCTGGACTTCGGCCAACCTACACGCCAAATTCTGTCTCTGGGCTGCGACCGCAAAGAATGCGGGTAATAACATCTTCAACGTGATGAATGGGGACACGGAATCTTTCCAGAATCTCTGGCCTCGCCTTGCGGCTCGCTTCCGCTGTAAAATCCCCAATCCTATGTTCCCCAATGGTGGCGTCCCAGACACGAAAGGCTTCAAAGATTTTGAGTCCACTACAGTTCGGATGCCAAACAAGCATCCGCTGACCGTTCGTGAGGTAGAAATTGGTGTTTCTCACCACCCTGAGAAACAAGAAACCCCAACCTTATTCCTCCAGGTCGATCCGGAAAAATGGGCGAAACGGCGCGATGTCAATGACGCATGGGCCAAGTTACGAGATACTTACAAACTTGACCAAGCGGCGTGGGACAAGGCTACATGGGACTTCTTAACATTCGTCTTGGGCAGAGACTGGAGCTGCGTAGGTAGTATGAGTAAGGCTAGAAAGTTAGGCTGGACAGGATATGCCGATACTTGGGATGAGTTGGAGGAGACATTCGAGATTCTGGAAAAGGAAGGAATCTTGCCCCCTGTGGAGCAATTGAAAAGAGACTTCTAATCAATTTGTTTGAATCGAATGGTTTATGTTTAGCTTGTGTGCCGGCAGTGGTCATGATCGGAAATGCATGAGTACGCCCTACGCCCTACGCTATGCAGGTTTTCGTATGACGAAACTATGTTATCGCCCGTGGCTGAGGGGTACTATATAGCCAGTCTCGAGCTCTAATTATTTGCTGTCCTTACCAAGTGTTTACAACCGATCCTTGCACATATAAACATCATCCATCCGCTTGCCGAAAGGGACAGCCGCTACCGTTTATCCGGACTGAACTCGCCTCTAGCTCATACTGCCTTCGACAATCTTCGCTTTTGCAGAATTACTTGTCATTGTGTATTTATCTTTAAGATATGTTACATAACTATAGCCGATTACCATCGCCATCCCAGAAAGAACGAGGAAAGACAAAACAGCTTTTCAGCCTTAGCATCTCTGAAAGAAGACACGCCAATTTCAACTAGTGTCCCTGACCGATCCCAGAACAGAGCTCAGGACCGTGACACAGTAGGTCCAAGTCGGGTCGAGAAGCTGGACAGAATCAAGTTTTCATGAACCTTCCTGCACTCTGGTGAATCGAGCAGAATGCGTTTTGTACCAGGCCTCCTATGCGTGATGGGACGCATCTGTTGTTATGTAAAACTTCGGCATTTAACAATAAGGAACTGAAGATGAGTGTAACGTCTGCTGACCATTGGTCAGACAGAAACCTGATACTCTAATCCATATTAATTATGGTTTGCCGGAGGTGGAATACCTTAGGGCGCCCTAAAGTCATCTGTGGCTCTTGAGCGTGGTACATAGCTTCTCATTGTGAAGCACTTCAGCAGGTCTACTAAGTCAATATAGAGGTATGATAGGCGGGAAATAGTACCGCATTCTATAAAGATAGATCTTCCTTTTGTTAAGTTGTTGAGCCTGTTGAATATTGGGCGACAAACCCCTTCATGATTCTGAAAACAACACTTCGTATCCAAGGGTTCTGCAGACTGCAACCAAGGCAATCTCCGCAGGGCTATTGGGATGAGTGACATCCACATATGGAACGGCATTTCAAGTGGTACCATGGTTCATAATAATTGATTCTAGACGGGAGTCCTTGCTCTAACCCTGAAAAAGGTCCATAATTAGGGGCGTCATATAACCCCACATTACAAGCTTCCTCGCCTCATATCTTGGCTTCCTTCCAAGTTATTTATTACTTAATATGGTAAGAGGACTTAAGAGAGCGAACAAATAAGAGAGCTCGACATCCTTGAGTCGGGCAATCTCTCCAATCTCTGATGGATGCGACGTGGGAATTCTACCTTTGACTGCCCTGACACCCTGTAAATCAACGGAAGGCGCGCTCTCTGACCTAGTCATATTGAGGATCGCCATAAAACTTGATCGGTCAGTTTCTCACTTAAATTAGGATTACAGGGAATGTTACTCAACGTTTTTCCGCCTTCTATTACACTAGAACTAGTACACGGCCCTGTATGATATTAAAAATAAGCGCGTCAAGTGCTATTCAATATGTTGGATTGAAGTTAGGATTCTGTATTTGCTGACCGAGAGTAGCTTCTAGACCCTATCTCAATCCACGGACACAGCACATTGTGAGCTTGATAATTCGACCCTAGTGTTTCATCTGTGCAAGATGTCCTCCCCCGCAGCCTCTCCAAGTATGGTCATTCATCAGCTCAAGAATGTGGTGGAAAATCCAGAGCTGTACAGGAGCCATCGGCACGAGATTACGTCCCTTGCACATCGCGTGGAAACCGAGCTGCAGAGCCCCTTCGACCTTTTCCAGGGCATCATTCACACGGTCAGTGTCCCAGTGGAGGCCATCCCTGAGTCTCACTAAGCATGCATTAGGCAATGCCCCTAGTAGCAGTACGTGTATGCCAGCAACACAGGATCCTTCATATCATGCAGGAAAATGTCGAAAAGGGACACCTTGCGACAAGTACCGCATCATTGGCTCAGGATACAGGCATGAACCGGCAAGGCTTGGAGACGCTGCTAGATTTCATGGCAGCTAGGTATTTGGTGGATCGGATTTCTTCCAACGAGTTCGCTTCCAATAGATTAACTCGTCTGCTTCTTACACCTCTTTTCATAGATGGTGTTCTGCTATAGTATACTTTTCCCGCCAGCTTTGTTTAATTGTCTTTCTCAGAGGACTGACAAGATACAAATACAGCCATGACCTTTTCACCCCGTCCTTCACAGCGTTAAATTCATTCTTATCCTCTTCCAGACAACGGTCAACCGCTTTTCAATTAGCTCACAACACTTCGGGCGGGCCCTACGACATGCTACATGCAGACCCGGACATAAGCAAAGCTTTTCAAAATTACATTCAACTGGAACATTCGCATCTACCCAGCTGGCTAAATGTTGTCGATTTCCAACGTGAGTTCGCAGAGAACACATTCACGGATACGGTATTATTTGTAGATGTAGGGGGTGGGAATGGTCAGCAGTGCGTGAATCTACTGACTGAACATCCAACCCTGAAAGGGCGAGTCATCCTCCAAGATACTCCATCCGTGATACAGAACGCACTCCCAGAGAGCCGGGTAGAAAGGATGGGTTACGACTATTTCACGGAGCAGCCAGTGAAAGGTAAGACGCGGTGCTCCTGGCAAAGGAAACGTGGATATGGCTAACTGATATGGCTGGCCTACTCGGATTACAGGTGCAAAGGCGTATCACTTCCGACAGGTTTTTCATAACAACGATGACGACGCGTGCATTCGCATTCTCGAGGCTCTTGTTCCTGCCATGAGCTCGTCGTCCACGCTTTTGATCAATGAAAATGTACTACCAGATGAAGAGCCGTCTACAGAATATAGGGCAAGCCTTTCGATGACAATGATGGCCTTGTTCAATACCTATGAAAGACGGGAGAGGCATTGGCACCAGCTCCTGGGCAAGGCTGGTCTTACGATTAAGGCGATTAGGAGGTTTAGCCGGCACGGGGATAGTATCCTAATGGCAGTGAAGAAATAGAGTATTGGATTAACCATGATAGTATTGGAATGGATTTAATAATACCCACCGATTTGCCTGTCTGTTGTTGGGAACCTCTATGTTTTATTTCTTCAGTTGACCATACAGCAAGTGATGCGAATAGATTTGAATCCGAATGCAATGAAGCTCTCAGCTCCACTAGTCGCATCTGTTTCTAACTTCCCAAGATGCCTCTCCTAGGCAATTCTATTCGCGCATTGTGCGGTTTACGTTCTTCAGAGATACCGTTTATCCAGCAATTCCGATCCTATGATACACACAATTACGTGTTAATCAATAGTTAGCGACAACGAGACTTGCCTCAGCAATTAACCTAACCCTAATATACAGCTGGCACTATCAAAGAGCCGACAACGACAGACCTGTAGCATCCTCTTCCTAATCGGGAAATGAACGGCCCACGTCTCAACGGTTGCACAACAATAAATTGCGAGCTGGGGCTTCGTGCCCCTGGGTAATGCAAAGGTTTTAAGCGAGCACTCTAGACTGCTTTTACATGATTCATGCACTAAGTTTGAAGCCTGCCCACATGGTTTAGTTTCTTCTCAAAAAATGTCGTACGACTAGGGATCGGCCAGGCGTCAGTGGAGCCCATTACGAATGCCACGCGATGGGCATTGCCGATCACCAAGTTGCAAGTATATTCCTAGTAGTCCCAACCACTCAGATAAGGAACCCGACCGTTGAAATAAGCGGTTACAATTATACATGGATTTTGTGACCCTGTATAATTGTACATGTTTGGTTATCGCTAGAGTCAGGACTCTGTTCACACGTGATGTGAGACACCAAATGTGGGTATTCCTTTTTCCGGAATAAATAGAGCTGTATTATGAGCATTGAGTATTGCATTGAGCCTTGATTATGCAAAATGGTACGATGATGGATCGCTAAAGTACACGGAGTCTATTCTAAACCGCACTGTATCTTCGCGATAGCGACCGGACGCGGAATCTGGGGAATCTCCCAAAGAGCTCGGAGAGTGAGTAAGGTCTATAATGGTCGTCACAGAATAATTTGGAACAATTGTTAAGGTATACCATTGCAAATATCAACACTGGTTTTATATTTATATTCGTAAGATCGTTCGGCATGGCTATTATGTTATCCATGCATCCGTCTATTCAGGTCTTTTATTGTCAAGAAATTGGTACATAAGGAAAAGAAAAAGGGTAAAGGAGAGGAAGAGCGACTCAGCACTCGGGGTTTGGAGAGCGATGCACCGTATATTCCACATCCTTCTTGATGATCATTTTAGTACTCCCTTCGCTCCCAATGCTGTTTCGATCATCACGGTCTGAATGACCACCTGTCGATGAGCCAGGTTGAGCAGAGGTAACTGTCGTCTCTCCGGCTCCAATCTTCGGCCGGAATATATCCGGCTCGGGCGCAACAACGGACCGATTCTGAAGCGACTGTAGTGCGTAGCTGCCTTGGTTGCTGCGACCACGATCTGACGCGTAGGGATAACTAGTGCTGAGGTTGGAGTCACCGGCGGTACCATAAGACGTCGACACGGCATTCATGAACGGTCGGAGGCAGAAGGCTGTGCAGGCAATTAAGGAGTAGTTGAGGGCGACTTGCGTCCAGGTGTAATGCTCAATGGCGTCGAAGGTAGGGTTATGTGTGGTGGTAAATGAATGGAATTCAGAGAGCCGTACGGCTTCGAAGGCAACAAGCCTAAGCATCATGTGGGATTAGCATTGGTTCGGCGGAGCACGGAGGACAGGTTCGACAGCATGGGATACATACGGTATCCGGGAGGCGAAGGCCACCATGATCACTAACTTCGGCTTGATGGCCATCTGAAGCCCGTATATTAAGACTACTGCAAAGATAAACAAGGCGATTTCGGTAAAGATGTCAATCGCGGTGATGAATTGCCATCGTGCAAACTACCGTTGTTAGCCATTACCGAGGTACATTGATACTGCGTACCCTGAAGTCGAGCGATATACGTACCAGGTTGGTGCAATGTTCACTAGGAGTCACCCACGGTTTATTAAGTGAGCAGTCGACTGTGACCACAAGGATGGAGATAACGATTCCGGCCGTGGCGAAGGCAAGGATTCCCCATAAGGTGTTCTTGTGTCTTCTTCGAGGCGTCAATCGCGAGTAAATGGCTACGACGCAGCATCTTGAAAGGTACAAAGTGATGAGATAAAACACATCACTCGCAACGACTGACTGAACCAGTATTAGATAAACCTTCCTCTGTCGGCTTGATGCGGCTTCCATGAACAGCCGAAGTAGACCTACGTTTTGAATACTCCTCACGGCATGATCGTCCAGGAGGTGGATCGCCGTTCCGAATCCGATGGATGCGGCATGGAAAACAATAATCGACTCCACAATGGCGGAAACCTGAAATTCATGGAGTAAGCAAAGGCGGATGCGAAGTCCTCTGTGGCAGGTATTCGAATTCATTCAGCACAATTAGGTGAATGCACTTACAGTTGCTCCAAGAAGAATCACATCGTCGATCCCGAACGGCGGACTTAGCAAGAACCGGACGTAGAGTCGGATTAGCAGACACACCAACGACAGCACCAGGCAGATAGCGGAGACTATGATGATGATTCCAGCATGGTGGTCACCGTCAACCGTTTCGAATGGCGGCGATTGACCAGGAGGTACTTTAATAGCCATTATCTTCGAATGGCCGTACTTTCTAGATCAAACGCGCCATGGGAGCCGGCGTTGCTAGGTGCAGGTGTCAAAAGTGGCCACCGACTGGGGTTGAAACTGAGAAAACAAAAAAAAGAAAATGCGACAGGGGTTCGGGTCGATGATAGATATGTATATTGACAAAAAATTTAGTCCGCTGCGTGAGAGTTTTAGCTGCTCTAAGCAGGGTAGCGATCGTGGCCTGGGTGTTCCATATGCAATAAACTCGCATGAACCATAGACGTGGTGCTGGCGCTACCGCAAGAGTAGCTTGTAGGTGGGTGCCCTTTGGGGTAACATGACTATGGAAATTGTTTGAGAATCAGTGCATTTTCGAGTCTCAGGTTACTTTACTGCCTATGGCCGGATCCGATCTGGGCCCGTAAACCCGATCTTTTGATTTGATTCTAGCACTTTAGGGCTTAGCGAAGTCGGCATATTGTACAATAATCCCTGTACAGAAGGACTCCATGGTTGCATCTTACTCCAAACTGTTCCGTAAGTACCGGAGAATCCCTGTTACCCTGACTGCTAGTGAGCTGTTAATAGATCTTTTTTAAGGTTTCAGCTATTCCAGCTGGGCTATGCAGACGATGGCCTGGTCATTCCTGTGCCTGCCATCCAGGCAAAGCCTTTGCTATGCCAGAATTTACCAGTGTAAGAAGTCCAAACAAGACTCAGCCACCTAATCGCACACACACTCAAAATCGTACGATCCAGCACATTCTATGAACTTTAACTGGTACCTGAAGCAACGCAACCACCACGGACTGGCCCATTATCTTTTAATTAAAGTTTGATCTTTAGGCTCTTCCGCCCCATCCGAGCATTCGACTGTTAATATGTGAGCCAAAATGTCATCCAATGGGGGCTCCCAGGGTCACAGGTCGAGGGCCTCCCGAGTGTGAACCTATGACAAATTTGACATCAGCGGCAACTCCGACGCACATATGGGTCCCCTTTGGCCCCCCAGCCGGTAGTAGTCGGAGGTAAACTACTAGTAGTGATGCGTTAGGTGGAGGTAGTAAGCGGAAGTACGCCCGAACTATTGTTTCCCCGTCCATCGTATCCCTTATTGCTTTGTTTCAGATTACTTAAAACAGATGCTCGTTAGGGGTTGTGTACTCCGTATATGGTGTTTCAATACTGTAAATCGTTCTCGTCTAAAGAAGAAGCGTGGAGGACCTTGAGTCCTGACCAACTCCCAGGCCCTGCACGAACGAATAAGCCTCGGCAAAGTGGACTAGATCTCCAGTCACAATGGCGTTGCGGTGCTCGAAAATTTTTCATTCGTGGGATATGAGTTAATATCGAGGTGGAATCCACAATTTATCAACAGGCAAAGCTGAGGTACTCCGTAGAAAAGAACCAAATCCCAGACCCACTATTTTTTAGGGCAATGCACGTGCCAAGCCGCTATACAGAATATGTCATATTAATGTTAATATAATTGATTGTTATAAACACGCTACTTATGCAGCTAATTGAGTGTTTGGTAATGCCATTGTTCCTCATCAATTTGCAAAGGAAAGAGGGCCATTACCTCGTGGTGTGCACTTAATCTAGTTCCACACCCCCCTATATGCGCTTACTGCCTATCCCCTGTTCACAGTTGTCTTTCCCTTTACAGCGTCGTCTCCACTACGGGATCGGCATTCCCGCCAAGAGGGCTTCGTAATAAGCTTCAAGCGGATCCTCACTATCGAGGTTCCTGTCTTCTGAGTGATCTGGCGCTGCGATTTATGTGGAGTTGTTGGTGGAGCTACAGTGGGCCTTCCAACCGGTTTGGCCTGCTTATTCGCCGGTCCCCAGCGAGGGTGACTATCAGGTTGCACTGTGCAGGGAGGGCCATGAGGGGCTGAAGTTTAGCAGAATTTTCTCTCTTAAAAAGGACAAGGGAGAGACCAAGAAAGAAATTGTTGTGCGTGTGGGACAGAACGTGTCTTCAAGAGAGCAACTGCATACAAGAACTTTTTCAATACTATCTACTTTCAATTAAAATTAGGTGACCTATACCCTAGTAACAAATAGATAAAACTTCAAATGTCACGCTTGACCAGCGCAACGGGAGGAACATAGACGTGCCGGCCGCGGAAGATGTAGTATAGAACGGCAATAATCATAATGCCACCGTACATCACCACGCACCAGTTCATCGATTCTCGGTCGACGTCGAGGTCAGGGGAAAGAAAGCGAACACAAACACCGGCACCAAGAAGCACAAAGCACCGATGTTAATGGCCATTCCAAACCGACCGAGGCTCCACCGACGAGGTGGCAGGGGCTCGCCACGGATCCGCTTGAGCAGCAAGCACCCAATCGTAATAACGTATGAAGACATAAGTGATCCGATGGTCAAGGTGACGATGGCCAAGAGAGCCGTTGTCGAACCGATGTTGATCAACGATAGGAGAACCGTTACCATCAGGGAAACCATCACCGCATTAAGAGGAATATTCCACCCGGGAGTAACCTATATGGATCAGCACCGATGGCCTGAGGTTGCCAGCAGAGGGGGGCAGTTTCACGTACATATCCAAAAAACCCAGAAAATGGAAGACCGCCGTCTCGGGCAAAAGACCAAAGCTGCCGGGAGGCCGTGGCCAACTCGGTAATCGTACTAGCAGTGAGCGTAAGAACCAAGATGGCAGTCATGGTGTTCGTGCCGGGAAGACTATTGGTGGCATTGTAGAAGACTTGAATAAATGGGTACCCGGTGGGGGTTGCGAGGACGTCGTCGATATCGCCTAGGGTGAAACAGATCGTCACCAGCATGAGAAATCCCGCACAGTCATTGATGAGAACGGAAGTGATCATAGCCTTCGGGAGGGTCTCTGATGCGTCTTTGATTTCTTCGGCTGGGTGCATTCAATCATGTCAACCAAGGTCTTATCCCCGATGGGAGAATGTTTTACTTACACATGTGCACGGCACAGTCATATCCAATTAGGGCGGTGATAGTAGTGGAAAATCCAACTAGTGTTGCTGTTCCAACACTGTTCCACCCACCACCGTTGTTAAACTCTGTGAAGACCTGCTTGGCGCTTCTGCGAGGTGCCAGAACCCAGAGAGGGATAACAATGGCAAACAGTCCAACAACATGGAGGATAAGAATCAGGACTTCGACGAAAGGCAATTTCTTGGCCAGGAAGGTGTTGAATAAGATTCCGAAGAAGGTGATGGCAATCACCAAAAGTGTTCCATGCCAGCGCTCAAAGACATAATCTTCATGGTTGAGAACAATGAGGCCCTGAATGATAGTTCCTGCAAGGAAGGCAATTGAGACGATGGCACACTGCCAGCCCATAGCACACAGCCAACCTAGTTAGGTGAATAAGTCATGTGGCCCGGAATCTGTGGAGCAAGCATTCCTTACCGGTGATATAGCTCAAGAACTTCTGGCAACTACGAGGTGCGAATTCGGATACCCAATGGTATTGACCTCCAGATGTCGGAGCCCTGTATATCAATGAGCACCAGTCAAATGGGTC
>NW_019170142.1:0-79066 GCF_001792695.1 Aspergillus bombycis | reverse complement strand
CCCACCCCTCCTCCTCTCTCTCTCTCTCTCTCTCCCTCCCTCTCCCACGATCCCTCTTTCACGACACCTCTTTATAACATCCCACTGTCTGTTTTCCTTCCCTCCTTTACCTTTGTCTCCCTCCTCTTCTACCCCGCCTTCCACCCGTCCTTATCGTCCATCTATCAACCCTGGAGCCGTCGATCGTGTCGCATTACCCTCAACAGGATACTGTTCCCCATGAGGACCGTCATCCTCTCTCTTCTCCCCATTTGAGGGCTAAACAATGCGATAGAGAGGCGGTTCCTAAAGCTAGGGGCAACTTGCGACCTCAAACGTCCTCCTGGCTATCTGGTCGGGAGACTGCCAATGGCAACATCATGTTCGATGCCCAATCTGATGGTCTCTCGTCGACCTTAGCTTATGTGACCAGTACGTTCTAAATGATTAATTAATTTACTTATTTATTTTGGGGCCTGTTTGCATGATCGTCAGCCCCCCCTTTTTTTCCCCTGCATTTTCTCTTGCGCATTTAATTACCACTTACTCCCTACCATCGCAACACATTCAATTCTCTCGCCTTTGGATGAGAACTATACCGCTTGCTTCGCTAACGTTCTCGCCCGCTTTTTCAACGCCAGATCTAATGCCCTCCATTCGGCCTGTTTCAACATGTGATAGTACATCTCAATCACCTGCTGCGACTGCCAGCATGTCCCCAATCCGGTTCTCCCCCGAGTTTACGGGTCGGATTATAGGTGAGTCTGGAGACTCGGGCCTCGCAAGTTCGCGATTCATCGCAACACCCGTCTATTCCGACGATGGATGTCCCTCGGAAATGCCGCCCCGCACCGTCTCATCCGTACCTATGGAGGATGGCCCTAAGGTTTCTTTTGAGAGTTTGGCCAAATGTTATCGCCAAAATCAGCAGAAACAAACCCGTCGGAAAAATTTGGAACAGCGTCTCCATGCCACCAAAGTATCTATGGGCGTCTCTGCACGCCTGGTCCGCGTGGGTGCCACCGTTCAGCGCGGCTTGGTTGACCGATTGAGACATGATGACAAGGCCAATTTCATTTCACTCTACCAGACCCTGATTGATCTCCAGGAATCCTGTGACTCTGCCTTTCGGCGCCACTTTCACCGGCAGGACCCGTTGGAAGAATGGCCATCATCTCCTGAGTCCACAGTGGATCGTACCCCGGATTTCTTTGTTCAGCTGAGTCCCCAATCCCGGGCTGACCTGATTGAAATTCTGCAATTGGTCCGCACCGACCCCCAGTTTTTGTTCGAACGGTTGTGCAGCTTGACTCCAGCCCAGCTAGGCGCTTTGGTATCATCTTCAACTCCTTCGTGGGACGTTGGTGATCTCACGTCCCCTTCAACTCCCCGATCCCGGAATTACCCTTCGTTCTCAAAGCGCAATATTTCCACCTCCATCCCTGTTAAGGACCATGTGCTCGCCTTTGAGAGAACGGACGCTATATCCACTATGTTATTTAATGCCTTTGCGGCCCCTCTGATCTCGGACGCCCCTGAAGCCAAATTGCGCCTGGATGTGTGGTCTTCTGTTTGCGCGAAGCTCATTGCGGATGGCAGCAGTAGATTCCATCCTCTCCTCAGCCACATATTGGCCGCCTGGTCCATAGGCAGTGATTGGAAAGCTAAGCCCAAATTTGAACTCTACCTCATGGATATTCTCCAAACTGGTGCATTCCTCTTGGAACATGTAGATACCCCACCCGGTCTGAACTTTGACGCCGAGCTTCCAGACCCTTTGAAAACGGATGTAGCCGAGGAATTCTTTGCCTCTGCGGTAGATGATTTGTTCCGGCTTTTGGATGACCCAGACGGAGGACTTCCCGTTGGGGTGATGGAACTGAGCAGCGCCATATTGCACAAGCTGGATCGCCAGGACTGTCGTGATCGTTTCCTGGAGTTCCTATTTACCCAGTGGTATTTCTCTAAGTTCCTCTATGGTGCACTAACCTTCCCTGAGGTATGATTTTAGTCACTTGATCTACCTTTACACCCTTTTTTCGATGGTCTGACCCTATTTTTAGGCACACGGACTGTTGCTTGACTTCCATATTAGAAAAGATGCGCGAGAAAAACTCCTAGGACAAGTTGGGCTCCAGGCTTATTACCAGGTCTACGCCGTCCTACGCTCAATGTATGCTGCGCTCATTGTTATCTAAATCGCTGCCGATAATGAACTAAGCTGACGAAATCTATCCCTCATAGGACTCACTTCTCCATGGCGCGTCCCACGGTCAGGCAGCATATTGAGAACATGCTTTCACGATTCCAAAATTCGGCCTCTGAAAGACAAGCCCATATCCCGCGCTCGTCGTACATTAGCTCTGCAGGTGGACGCGAGTCACCGGCTATCTTTTTAATGCTTTCGGCCACTGACATTCTCAGTCTACTGAATGCCCTTTTCCCTAGGACATGCTCCCCCGTGTGCAACTCTCCAACCCCATCTTTGGGAATTTCTGGTTCTTTCAGGTCTCTCAGGTCTCTGCAATCCCTATCGGAAAGGCAGGGAACTCCAGTAGCCGAGCCGGGCTTTTTCAAACCCATTGTCAATAATCACTCCAGGCGGCCTTCCATCAGAGGACTCTTCTCAACCGACATGGATTTCTTGTCCCTCCCAGAGAATTCGTTAGCTCGCAATGCCGATCGGATTCGCTTTGAACTGTCCGATTCGGGCGAACCTTATGGTCGCTCCAACTTAGAGCCCCCATCCGCTGAAGAATGGACCATATTTTCAATTGCACAGAACGGAAGGCGCCTGCTCTGGAGCCTTTTCTCTGACAGTCAATCCACTTATCCGAAAAATGCACCAGACGATGACGTGCAGTCCACCACCTTAGGCCTGGAAGACAACTTCGAAGCTCTTCAAACAGCTATTGTAAAACTGATTCAAGAAAATCCGGCCGATGACCATGTTGAATTTGACTATCAAGCTCACGATGCTTTGCAAACAGGCAGCCTGTCCCTCAAGCAAAGGTTTGATCGGGCTATGGCTTCTTGTCACCACACCTCTGATTTCATTGGTGCCCATTATTGGTGGAACGCTGGCCGACAGCTTGTTCGGAGTGCCGCCAACTCTCCCACTCGGCTTGCAGACGACGCGTGGATTCTTCAGCCAATGTATACCTCAAGTGTCCGCTCCCTTCAGACTTCACGTTCCGTTATCGAACGCTGCGAAGGTGACTTTGTCGCCCTCGACCGCCATATGCAGCGACTGCAGCGAACAGTAAAGGACACGATGGCCACGGTAGGAAAGCTGCGAGACAAGATGTGGTACATGACCGATGTAAAGAACTCAAAGAGGTATGAGGAAGCTAAACATGTTGCGTTGGCATTGAAGACGATGATATACTCCGCGCATCTCTACAAACAGACGCCTAATGAGGGTCGATCCAGCGCCACGGGAAGATCATTCGGTGGGTCTTTACTTCAAAAGCCAGAGCTGCAGGTCATGGATGTCATGAAGGCGCCAAGGAGCTATGGTAGTCCGAATAAACTCTCGGACGAACAGGTGGATTTACTTCGAAAATGGCTAAGCAACAACAATATCGAGAATTTCTGCAAAGGCGAGGAACGCATCCACCGATTTTGTTACGAGGTCAAATCAAGTGTCAGTCGACTAGTCGGAGAGACTATGTCGGAGACCCCTGTGTTGTGGGCCAGTGAACTATACCATCGAGAACGAGCCAAGTACGAAGGCTCCAGCACCCGAAGCTTCCTTGGTCTTTCTTCTAGTCTACGGCCCTTCAGCATCGCCAGTGATGAGCCTAGCAATTCACTACATGCATATTCCAATAATGTTCGCCCATCCGACTCCCAGTCAAGGTTCTCACATGAACTTCCTCCGTTGAATACCAAAACATCCTTCCAGAGTTTGATCTCTGACAAGTGGAGGGCTCCTCGAGAGCCATCTATCGCCGATACTTCTTCAGTCGTGGGCTCCCCAGGAAGGACTCCGTCGACCTGCACTGGAGATTCCTGCAGCACGTTTTGGTCGGCACCACATCAGGCCACACAATATGCCCCAAGCGTGTCCAGCCTCTACTCTCGACCCCCATCACTCCTGAGTGAGACTGCAAGTCAACAACCCCGACGCAACGATCGTAAAATTCTTGGCAAGGCAGCATTTTTGGATGGTCTACGACAAACGCTTACAAGTCTTTTATTAAGTGACTTGGGCTCCCCAGTATGGAGCTGTGGTAGCGAGACCGATGCCTGGTTTGGTAATGCTCTGGACCAGAGGAGAATCCAGGCACAGATGAAGAAACGGTCTCGGATACAGCGGTTCTATGCAGAGTACGACGAGCGGCTGATCCGCCAAGCTATCAATCGTACATCGCCAAGTTCTCGAAGAAGCAGATCACTTGGACCTCTGGAGGGAGATGAACCCTATATCATTGAGTCATTACCTTCATCCTCGAGCGATGCCAATGCGAGACTTGACGACCAATCCCCATTCTCATACAGAGCCGTATTTCGTCGTTTGATCGAGGTCTTCTCACGCCATGGAAGCCCATTTGCCAAGCTGAGAGCGTTACGTGACCTGCGCGCCTTGGTCATCGCCTCACTAAATTCAGTTAATGACGATAAAACTCATTCCCCTCTCGTCGATGAACCATCTTGCCACAGACGCAGTGGTATCCAAGGGAGGAGAGCAGCTCGCCACAGTTTTGTGGAAACCCAGACAAATCGGGTCTCGGCCAGGTTTACCCATACTCCAATGTCTCCTACCGACGAGTCAGTCATCTTTGACTCCCGCCCCTCTGACTATTCAGCCCCGACGGAAAGCCAAATCGTGGATGCCCTGCGTGATATAATTCTCGAAGTGAAACCAAAGACTCTTTTCCGTGATTTGCAATTTATTTCATCTTTTGTCCCCGGTGAGACATTAAACAAGACCGATAGTGGAACCGCATTCCTACAGTTTGGTTTGGCAGCCCTAAGTTTGAAGGACGAGATCTGCAACAGCATGGTTGAAATCGCCGACAATATTGTCTCCCAAGAGCTCAGCCGGCGCCACCCTCCTCATGGGCATGACATGCATGCAAGACCCGGTAATGCCATTGAGGATGCTGCCGGGATGTGGATCATTACTGCGAAAGAGGGAAATCCAGTTGCTCAGCGGGAGTTGGCAATTCTCTATCTCACTCACCCGGAGCTCCTCCCCCGTGTTACCCTACCTCTCACTTTTCTGCGGGATACCTTCAAAGAGGAGACATTGCTCCGGAGGGATAAGGACCCCAAGTCTGACCCGCAGAGCATGTGTCTGGCACTGCACTGGATGCAGCTGTCGGCCAACGGAGGAGACGAGCTTGCGCGGAACAGACTTCGCGAACTTGAAGAATTTGATTCTATCGCATAATATTCATTACAACCATGCATGTGACTTTTCAAAGAGCTTACGCTCTTCGAATTCTTTTTTCTGTTATGACACGATACCATTCATGACCCGCTATCACCTGATTTTCTTTTATTTGATATTTTTACTCAGCCTTCTTTGAGCCTCTACACCTGGCTAATTCTTTTGCATTTATTTGCCGTATCCTGCTAACATGGAGACTTTCATGTCTTGTAGTTGTACTCTGTTACATCGGCGTCTCATATATCTTGCATGAGAGCAGGAATGGAGCATCTGGATCCGTTCTTCCTCTTATTATCATTATCTGCGGTCTTCTTTTCTTAGTCTTATCTTATAAGATTCCCCTATACATGTTATTGATTGATTCTTTTTATCTTTATCTTCCATTTTAAACAGGTTGGCACTCTGCTTTCTCTTCGCTTTCCCTCGATTTTGGGTTCAGAGTCTTTGGAGTTCTATATCTTGGACTGGACTGTAGAGATTATAGGAGTGGTGGCCGTCTGCTCATATACAATTTCTATTGCCCTCTCCTTGCTTTTTATAGGGGCTAAAGTATGTCGTTATAAAGGTCTATAAAATTGTGGTTTCGGAGCCGCCATACCCTGGTAGTTGATATGAGCAAGTAGTCGAGCAAAAAGAAATCCGTGATGGAGGTCTTTGGCCACAATGGCCACTGTCCATTGTTTCTTTGATTTTTCTCTCCTCTAGGCGTAATTGTTATCAATATGGTACGAATACTACGGGTACCGCGGAGGGAGCTGGTGTTGAAAGTTACAGTTTGTTTTAGTAGGTCCTTCGACGTCATCGGCAGCAGGGCCCCACGTGCCAGTTCATGAAACTGTTGTTTCCGCTTGTCGCTCGCACTTTCACCATCCTTCCATTTCTAGACGTGGGGAGCAGGATTACTTCTGACAACCTGCCATTAATCACACTGTCCCTTCTTTTTACGTGTCCGAGGGCTTGAAAGATTCTTCAGCTGAAAAGGAACAACCCCTCCGCAGCAAACTTCGGTCAGCCTTAGGAGGTTCAAGAACCCCTCCAATCCCGCATCATTCTGACGACCACTCAGCCTCACTTTCATGATCTTTGCGATCTCAGCTGACTAGGTTTTTCTTGACCAAAGAGTATCGCTACTCTCTCCTCTTCCCTTTTATTGCGCCTATTTCTCCGCGATCCCATTTTTGTTTCCTTTGTATTGTCCTTCTCTTTTCGTCCGATTTTGTCGAACGGCTATTGTACGATGGTGCATAACATGGACGAAGCACACAAAAGACCCAAGGGTATCCTGAAGAACCCTAGCTCTCAGAACATTCAAACAATACCTGAATCTTTTGCCCCGCGCGCTCCCTCTACAGAGCCCATGGATACGAAGGAGCTCACCCTGCAAAATACCCTACAGAACGCTGGGCGCCGCCGCTCCTCATCCACCACACACCCTGGGACCGCGTCACGACGCCAATCGGTGGCTAGTGTCCAACATGACGAGAATTCGCCACGGTTGAAATGGGACGAGGCAAATCTTTACCTGACTGAACAGGAGAAAACCGCAAAGATGAAGATCGACGAACCCAAAACACCGTATGCGCCACACTATGATCCAAGCCAGGACGAAGAAGAAATGGAGCTTGCAGAAGCTGAAGACAGCTTAATTGATGCGCAAGGGGTGGTCGTGGACGAACTTGACAAGACGACCAAAAATGCTCGGAAAACAGTCGCTGAAGATGAGATTCCCGATCTCGAGCTAGGAGAGCCGGAGGGGTCGATCCCTGACAGTGCTGGAGCCCAGGACGGCGATCGTATCGTACGCGCGCGGAGTCTAAGCAATGAATCGCACCGGAGCGACAAACATGTGGTGATGGGGACCAACGAGCCCAATGGCGGGGCTGCCACAGATGCGGACCACTTGTTGAGTCCCGAAGAGGCCCAGGAGAAGCATCGCCAATTTGAACAGCAGAGGAAGAAGCATTACGAGATGCGGAATATCAAAGAACTTCTTGCGTATGTGACCCTTCACACGGGACCTTCCTCCCGTAAGTGTGCTAACGTTCCTTTTTAGCCATTCCGTAGATCTAGAGGAAATGGACGAGGATGAAGATGTAGGTGCGAGCAAGAACTCTACCCCTGCTGTTCCACCGCCGATGCCCCAGATTCCCCAAGAGTTCTTGAGGGGAGGAAAGTAGAGGCTGCCTTTTCCTATTGGCATTATATTTGATCACTGCCAAGTTGTGCCTGTGCTTTTCTTTTCTTTCTTTTCTTTTTTTTATCTTTACCTGACACATATGCTACTTTTGTATATTTGTATATTCCCCAGCGATCTCCATGTTCTATGTTATCAATTACGAGGAACACTATGGGTATTTCCGTCCCTTATTCCTATTGCGACGGAGACCAGTCATGTATCGATTTACTTGGTTCCGTTGAGACACGATGATAGATCATTGGGTGCGGGAACAAATCGGAGGATGAGGGCACCGTTGATCTGATAAGTGGACGTATGACCGGCGTCGTGAAGGGGGGAGGAGAGGAACGAATGATTGAGGTGCAGAGGTAGTCATGGAAACTGGATGTGACTTGGCATGAGAACCTTACAGAAGGTTTTTCATGCATGTCTGAGTGGTACAGTCACAATCAGGGGTTGATCATCTCGTCCGATTTCGAGAGGCAGCAGCAGCAGCTAACACCCGTTGGGGGGGGGGGGGTGGCTCCACAATAGCCCTACTACGGCGTACTTACTAGGCATTGTTGTGTTGTACCCTTGGTGGATTGTATGTGTCTGTACAGGGACAACAGTAGTGACACCCGGGAAACAACCCAGACAAAACAAAGAGAGAAAACAAAATAGCAAAAAAAATAGAGATATAAAAAAAAAACATTTGTGGAGACCGTAGAGCAATATACCTCCCTGTTCTTGATAACATAAATCCATGCCATCTGGACTCCGTAGCAGCTCCGAGAACGGGCCAGTAGCTAAATGAAATGGAACTAGTTAACGATTCAGGTACTCCTGAAACATGCTTGGTGCAGCACTCGCGCTGCACGGAAATTAATCGTACTAAAATTCAAGGGCTGAGACGGTCGTTAGGCTACCATGAGAAAAGAGAGGTAGGGCTAGAGGAAGCACCAATGTAAATCTCTTTCTTCTCTCTCTCTCTCTCTCTCTCTCTCGCGATTGATTGTGAATTACTATGATCCGAATGTCTGTATTCTTGGGGGAGGAAAGGAGGAAATGTGATTGATCGCAACCAGAGAAATCATAAGAATTAGGAGGAGGAAAGTTGGAGGAGGAGTATGTGTCAAGTTGGTCAAGAATGTATCTCATATTTTTATTTTTCTCCCTTTTCTTTTCTTTTTTTTTCTTTTCTTTTCTTTCACCCCCTGAAAAAGCATATCTGTGAGTAAGCCGAACGGTTTCTCGACTCGACTTAAACTCGGAATATTTATAGTAGCTCCCGCGTGAGATTAAGGCTCATTTGCTAGATTAAAAAGCAAATAAAATCAAATAGCAGAACCAATTCCATATTAAATTTAATCTTACTGTCATTCCCTCCTGTCAATTTCCTGCCCCTCGTGACTTGGGGGCATGTGATCTGTGTGGCCTGCTTTTTCGTCTGTTGTTTTTCGACTTTCCCTTCTCTTTCCTTCTCTCTCCCTCCACCTTTCATCGAGTATTTATCACTGCACTGTGATTACTCTCCTGTGCAGTTTCGTTGCCTATCGAGCAGCGCCCGCCGAGCTCCTGACCCATCCATTCCAACCCCTTTTCCGTCCCTCGACCTAAACACCAAGATGGCTGATCAGCAGGAGAAGACTGCTTCGGCTGTCCCTCAAACCCAGCCTCCTACCCAACCTGCCGAAACCACAACCCAAACAACCGCGACCCCAGCTCCAGAGGTCCAAGCAGAACAGACGCAACCTACGGAGTCTGGCCCGAGCGCCGTCGACACTACAACTGAGCAACCCACCAACCCACCCGCCACAGAAGCTCCGAAGGAGAACGCAGCTCCGGCCCCGGCCCCGCCAGCGGAGGATGCGCCAGCGGAACCTGCGTCCGCACAGGAGCAGCAGGAAGAGGAGAAGCCTGCAGACAATAAGCCCGAGTATCTGGTCAAGAACCCTGCTTTGAGTGAGCTGTTTGAGCGTCTGCCTACTGTGCTCTCCAACAGTGGTCATGATGAAATGTGGGGTGTCCCCCTCAGGGGTTCCAACGATGTTCCGACGGTCAACGTTCTGATCAAATTCCTTCGTGCTAACGAGGGAAATGTAAAGCTGGCTGAGGATCAGCTGACCAAGGCGTTGCAGTGGCGCAAGCAAACCAATCCCACCGCATTGGTTGAGGGCTGCTACAGCGCCAAAAAGTTTGGCGGATTAGGATACTTGAGCACGTACAAGGATGCCGACGGCAAGGAAACCATTATCACCTGGAACATTTATGGAGGCGTTAAGGATCTTAGTACAACGTTTGGAAATGTGGATGAGTAAGTCAACGTCTCCCAGTGCAACCGGATACATCATTTCTGACGGCGTGTAGGTTCATCAACTGGCGGGTTGCGCTCATGGAGCTTGCCGTCAAAGACTTGAAGATGGACCAAGCTACGTCGGTTATCGACTACGAGGGCGAGGATCCTTATCAGATGATCCAGGTTCATGACTACCTGAACGTCAGCTTCTTGCGCATGAACCCCAGCGTCAAGGCTGCTACAAAGAAGACCATTGACGTGTTCGCCACGGCCTATCCAGAGCTGCTCCGAGAGAAGTTCTTCGTCAACGTCCCCTCTATTATGGGTTGGATGTTCACGGCCATCAAGGTCTTCTTAAGCAAGAACACCACCCGCAAGTTCCACCCTATTTCCAATGGCGCCAATCTGGCACGGGAGTTCCCGCCTGCCGTTAAGGAACAGTTCCCCAAGGTCTACGGTGGAAGCGCCCCTGCTCTGCACGAGGGCGCCCGTACGGTGGCCCTTGAGGAGGACAACGAGCCAGCTCCCGCCCCCGCTGCTGCCGCAGAACCTGCCGAAGCCCAGCCAGAGCAAGAGGCCCCCAAGCAGGAACCGGTTGCGGAGGCCCCAAAGGAGGAAGCTCCCAAGGAGGCCCCGGTGGAGGCCCCAAAGGAGGAACCCAAGCAACCAGCTGCCGAAGAGCCGGCCAAGACTGACACGGCTGTTACGACTCAGGAGACAGTGGCTCCCACTGAAGCCAAATAGATGCAACGACTTTGTTTCTTTGATGTTCTGGCCGAGCCAGCTGCTTTTGATGGTAATGGTAGGGTTTATTGGTGAAGAAGAATGCGTAGAGTGGTTTGCGATGCTTGGTTTGGGTCTGAAATTTTGATACCTCGGAAAGTTTGTGTTTATGTCCACAAGAGCCTGTTTGTTCTGAACCAGTTAATTAGAATAGTAATTATTAATCATAGTCCAGAAGCAACGAATGTGATTGTTTTTGTCATGAAGTATACAAGCACCTGTCCGGAGTAAAGCGAAGGCGGTGGGAGGAACATCGTAACACCGAGACCCATCATTCCGCTCGCTTTCTTCATAGTACCTCCGAAGCTCATCCTAAGCTTGTCAGGGACCACAAGCTGATTACCGTTCGCGTGCTATACACGGCAGTCGTACTTTTGGTGGTTTCAACCAGAATGCCCCTCACTCTCACCAACCCTTCTCACTTCTTGCGATAATCCGATCACTCTCTAGAATCGCAGGCCACTCCCAAACTTCCATTAATTAATTAGAGTCTGGCCTCGTCATTCACGCGCCTACCATCAACCCGTCAGACCAGCAGCTCCAGACAACTCGAAATGTCCGTGTGGAATCCTGATAATATCCGCGACGTGGCCGAGTCCGTCGGCATCGTCAACCTCAACAACGATGTAACTGAGAACCTCGCCCGCGACGTTGAATATCGTATCGCCCAGGTGCTTGAAGAAGCCCTCAAGTTCATGCGCCACAGTCGCCGCACTCTCCTCACGACACAGGACATCGCGCAAGCTCTGCGCGTGCTCGATGTGGAGCCATTGTATGGATATGAATCCACAAGGCCGCTGCGGTTCGGGGAAGCGTCGCTGGGCCCAGGGCAACCGTTATTCTACGTGGAGGATGAGGAGGTGGATTTTGAGAAGTTGATTAATGCACCGTTGCCGAAGGTGCCGAGGGAGATCTCTTTCACTGGTAATTGGCATCTTCTGCTAAAGGTGTGTGGATGTTTCACTGACTTTTCGTTAGCACATTGGTTGGCCGTGGAAGGTGTACAGCCGTCGATCCCTCAGAATCCTACCTCGGCGGACTCGAGAAACCTTGAATTAATGTCCAAGGGTCCTAATGCAAACTCTACCCTGGCGGCAATGAGCGGCAGTGGGAATGTTGCCGTCAAGCCGTTGGTCAAGCATGTGCTATCGAAGGAACTACAACTTTACTTCGAAAAGGTCTGCAACGCCTTCCTGGACGAGTCTAGCGAGGAGTATAGAACGTCGGCCTATTCGAGCCTAAGGGAAGACCCAGGACTTCATCAACTCGTGCCATATTTTGTGCAATTTATCTCTGAAAAGGTCACGCATGGCCTGAAAGATATTTTCGTCCTGACTCAGGTGATGCGCATGGCGGAGGCTCTGGTGCAGAATAAATCGCTCTACGTAGATCCCTATGTGAGTGTGCCTTGGATTTTTACCGTGTGTACAGGCTTTCTAATGTGTGGATGCCATAGGTTGCATCTCTTGTTCCTCCCATCCTGACCAGTCTGATTGGTCGACAGCTTGGAGGCAATGCGGACCTGTCCGAACAGTTCGCCCTCCGTGAGCTGGCCGCATCTCTTCTGGGCCTCATTGCCAAAAAGTACTCCCACTCCTCACACACGCTCAAGCCACGGTTAGCTCGGTCGTGCCTGAAAACGTTCCTGGACCCATCGAAGCCGTTCGGGGCACACTACGGAGCCATCATTGGCCTCCAGGCTGTTGGGGGAGCGGAGGCCGTGCGGGTTCTGATCCTGCCTAACCTCCCGACCTACGGAGCCCTACTGAAAGACGGTATGGCGGAAGAGAATCCGCGACGGCCCGAAGCAGAGAAAGTGCTCACCGTGCTATTTGGGGTCCTCGGCACTTTGCGTGAGGGACGCACGGCACTTGCCAATGGGCATAATGGCGTCGTCACAGAGGATTTACGCGGGCGCCTAAATGGCAAAGTGGGAGAATTTCTCGCAGCCAAGATCAGCGAAGCGGGGGAGGTTGACATGGTGCATGCGATCTTGGAATTGTAAATTCTTAGGCCCCCTCTTTGGCTGAAAACTATTGTTTTTTGACCCGTCATTATTGTCATCATTCCTTTTTTTTTTTTCATTCGGATTACTTGTATGCTTTTAGCCCATAACATTGGCGGTGGGATGGAGAGATTATTTGATGTTTCGGCGTTGGGGAGAGCGACGTGATTGATGTTCAAATCATACATACCATTTAGTTAGCATTTGACTTTTTTTTTTTTGTATTATTAAATCTCATGATTGATTCAGTTATTCCGGGCAGAGACGAATATTCCCATTGGATCTCCTCTCCAGTGGTGGATAGTACACCGTACCTATTATTATAGTGAGCCTTTTAATTGAAGGGGTTTTGTTGGGTGCAGTTGAGCCTTACAGGACCATCTGCACGTCCGCCACTTTTGATACTACATCCATCGATCGAGTAAACGGGATTGGATTTCGGTCTCTCCGCGTTCCTGACCGACGTCACTTTCCGGCTGACTCAGCCCGCCCTCTTCACCGCCCCCGGTTTGGGAGCCTAAGCCGCGGGGGGTCGTCAAGAACGGGATAAAAAAACCAGAAGAAATGAAGGACAAAAAAAAAAAGAAAAAAGGACAAGGAAGTGTCGCACGACCAGGAATTCATTCTGCTTCCTCCACTCTTCAAGATCAGGTATCGATCGATCTTCTTCCTCCTCTACCACTCAACTCCCAACCGACGAGAAGTTGAAAACACTGAACTTGCTCTCTTCGTAGTTCAGACGGTACACCGAGTGACTCGAAGAAAAACGAGATCAATATTATTTTAGTACTACGATTCGGTCTCGTTCGTTCTCTCGGATTCTGCGAACGAGCCCAACCCAACCTGGAACTAAACCGAAAAGCGTCAACCACTCCCGTCGCTTTGCGCCCCACGACTTTTTCTCGGGCCCACACACCGAACAGCAATTAAGAAAGAGGGCAATAAATATCAGGATTCAACCTGCACGCCTTCTAACCCCACGTCAACATAAATTTCTGTCTTTCGAGTCCACCGGTGCTCTGCACTTCTTCTCTCCTCGTCGCTGGCGCAATTGACAACCGAGTCTCCCATCTCTGGCAATTCCTCAGTGAGCGCTTGCAGATGTCCAGACTCGTAGCGTCCCGCGACAACTTGCTGCTCTGAGCTCTATTGCATTTTAGCCTTCTATGAGCCCGAAGGATTTACTGCGATACCTGTCCAAGCCTGCGAAGTAGGTTCTCCCTGGTGGTGACGGTCTTTGGGTGGTGGATGCAATGCTAATCCCACTGGCACCCAGGCCCCGATAACGCGACTCACGCCTTCCCACTCTTCTCCAACTTCCCTTATTTCACATTAGAAAAAGCAGATATCCTCGTCTGCTAGACCCGATACTTTTACCGGTATCGGTATCTTCCAGTACGAGGGTTTACGACTGATAGTCACCATTCCTTTCGCCAGAGGCATTTTCCTCCTTTCCCTCTCTTTTCGCCCTCCCTAGCAGCCTTTCAAGGCTTGTGCTGAACCCTACCTTTCTGGCTGTGTGCCACTTTCGCCCGACTCGTTCAGGGCCTTCTCTCTCAGGCGGACATCCCCCCCTGTTCGTCTGGGCAGCAGACAGTGCTTCCTAGGCTTTCTTGTCTACGGTCCACGAATCGAGCGCGCCGCTTGACTGCACACCCCAAATCCATACTATTGTCACCAGTTCGCCTCTCAATCTCTTAATTAGTCAAGATGGTTTACATTGGGATTCCCAAGAATTATACGCAGTCGCCATCTTCGTTTATGGCGACCCCGTCTCTGACCATCAACCACGAGGTGACACAGGATCTTGATTCTACCAACGCCTTCGAAGGTACGTCGTGCACGATCGTGATCCGGCCCTGCAATGCAAAATCTAATGAGAAACAGGACCCGAAAAGCTTCTAGAGGTCTGGTTTGCCCCGTCCGCCAATGAATTGGGCTCGTCTCAACCTACCGGCCTAAAGGCAGTGCCAGAGGAGGTCTGGAAGGACATGCTGGATCTTGTCAATTGCCAGGTGCTTTCCATCGTCTCGTCCGAGGACGTTGATGCGTACCTTCTGTCAGAGTCCAGCATGTTCGTCTGGCCTCACAAGCTCATCCTCAAAACATGCGGCACCACCACTCTGCTCTCTGGATTGCCCCGCATTCTTGAGATTGCTGCTCTGTTCGCCGGTTTCCCCAAGTCCGCGGCTCCTTCCGGTGGGGTTGGCATTGCCGCTGCCCCGTACCGGGTGTTCTACAGCCGCAAGAACTTCCTGTTCCCGGACCGCCAGCGTGGTCCCCACCGCAGCTGGAGGGACGAAGTGCGAACTATGGATAGGCTCTTCTTGAACGGCAGCGCCTACATGATTGGCAAAATGAACGGCGAGCATTGGTACCTGTATCTGACCGAACCAAACACCTTGCTCACGCCCCCGGCCAGTCCTAAGGGTGATGAGGAGGTTACGGAGACCAAGTTCCTCCAGATCCCGGAAGGTGGTTTGCCGCGGGGAGATGATGCCAACGATGAGACCCTTGAGGTGCTGATGACCGACTTGGATGAAGAGAATGCCAAGCAGTTCTATCTTGAAAATGCCACCGCTGTTGCTGAGAAGCGCTACCGCAACTTCGACAAGGACAACAGCGACCATGTCGATGTGTTCAGCAACAACTCAGACATGGATCTGGAGGACACGGATGGAACTCGCATTCTGCCACCGGAACTGACTACGGAGGGTCACGCCTTGGGAACTGTTGTGTCCGAGTCTTGCGGTCTTTCGGATGTCTATTCCAAGGAGATGTTCCCCGAGTCGCGCATTGACGCCTATCTGTTCACACCCTGCGGCTTCTCTGCCAACGGCGTCATCCCGAGTCCGGACCCAAAGGCCAATACCCACTACTTCACGGTGCATGTGACGCCCGAGCCTCACTGCTCCTATGCGTCCTTTGAGACCAACGTGCCGCACTCGCAGAACGGTCAGACCACTGCGGGTATTGTGAAGCAGGTGGTAAACATCTTCAAGCCGGGTCGCTTCACTGTGACTCTGTTTGAGAACAAGCCCAGTGATGCCGAGCTGAGCGGCATCGGCGAGGCCAAGTATATCGAACGGCAGGCGGCCCGTCGGAAGTCTCAAATGGAGCACATCGAAGGATACCGTCGTGTGGATCGCATCGTTCACGATTTGGATGGTTATGACCTTGTCTTCCGCTACTATGAGCGGCTTGACTGGAAAGGGGGGGCTCCTCGACTCGGAGAAGAGCGCATCTAAGGGGCATCAATCCATCCGTCGTGCGATCTGTTGATTCATCGGAATTGAAATTGCTTTGTTACCACTGTCTCTTGCCTATCATGTCTATTTCTTGCTTCATTGGATTATTACTGAGCCAGTTCTGTGGAGCTTTTGCTGTTTCAACCTACTATTCTGACGTTCATTGAGTATCATGGCCTGAACAAAGATAAACCAGCCACTCATGATCTTTTCCGTAGCGGCAACAATCCCTTCCGGTGCTCTTCGCGTTTATGGGAGTTCCAATACGACTTGGTTTAGAAGTAGCCATCCCCCCTTGTCGTCTCTCTCTCTGTAGGTTCTCTCCCGCTGGTGGATATCTTCTGTATCCATTGACATACATATCGATGCTTCACGGTAGGCAGACAGACGCTCAGGTCCTTGACCATGACATTCACCGATGGAACTAGGGCTGATAGTAGGATTTGAACCCTAACATATTTTTTTAATATGTTCTTGCATCTTGCCTATCATTTGAACCACCTAGATTCAGTTCATGACTCTCACATCCATTACAGATCTTGTTGTAGTATGTACGTACATATTGGATACCCTAGGCACACAGCCTTACCCGAAGAGGACTAGCGTCCCCAGGCGTCAAATCAGTTATCGGACCTTTGATAGTGAACCTTCGATACATACCTCAACTTTTAAGTCAACAACACCAAGTGAGCGATCTCCATAAGCTCCAACACATCACCCCCGAAACCGACATAGAGCCCAAATCAACAGGGAACAACTCAGCATGTCATCACCGCCGCCAACGAACCCCCTTAAACGCCCCTCGATCTCATCCTCCGCCTCCCAACCTCTCGGCACCAACCCTAAACGACCACGCATGCACCCGCTCCGCCAGACTTCCTTCCCGACAACTATCGACGCGGATTCGCGCGCATATGGCGCTGCTAGCGATGCAGGCAGTGTGACGGGCAGTTTCACTGGGAGTCTGGGAGGCACGAGTGCGGACGGTGTATTTCGGAACAAGAAACGCGGGCGCAAGAGTAAAGCGGAGAAGGAGCGCGAGAAGGAGGATGCGGCGAGAGGGGAGATGCGGTCGTCCGTTGATGCGGAGGGGTCTGTGAGAGCAGGTGCAACGGGCGGTGGAGGTGGGGATGATGGAGATGATGACGAGGATTTTGAGGATGAAGGGGAACTGTTGGGAAGAGAGGAAGGGGCTACGGATACGGAGGCTGAGAAGAAAAATCTTGCGTATGTCTTCCAACCATTTATTTTTTGCTCTGTCCAAGATGAAGATGCTAACTGGCTAGTATAGATTGCTGGTCGATGCTTTTAATCCTTTACAGTCCGAGCGGTACGATCTGTTTAAACGAGCGAAGTTGAGGAAAGAGACCTTGCGACGGATTGTGAATCATGCGCTATCACAGTCCGTGCCGGCGAGTGTGGTGACTACGATCAACGGGTTTACGAAGGTGTTTGCAGGAGAGATCATTGAAAAGGCTCGGACGGTGCAGGCTGAATGGGCGGAGGCACACGATCAGGCTGCGATAGCCGCTTTTGAGGCTGAAGAGGCCGCGACAATGGCGCGAGCTGCGAATGCGTCGGCTCCTGGCACTCCAGGTCCCGGTACGCCGGGGCCCGGCGGACTACCTCTGGTGAAACAAGAATCCTCGAATCCCTCGTCCTTCCCGTCCACACGTGCCCCCGGGACACCGGTTCCATCCGGTGTAGCAAGTCCGCAGCAGTCGGTATACGGCACTGCACAATCTACACGGGAGCGGGTATTCAAGATGCCTCCTAATCCCCACCGGGGACAACTACTTCCGTCGCATTTGCGAGAGGCTTTACGACGCTGGAAACGGGATGGAGAGGGAGGCGGTGTCGGGTTTTCCGGGTTGAGTATGGGCAATCTGGGAGTTCGGGGATCGGTGACGTGGGGAGCAGGCAGTGTTGGCGGGCGACGAATTTTCCGCTAAAAGGGCACGGCTTTCTCGATTAGATCTCTCTATGACGTTACGAAGGGCGAATCACTTGGGTTCCGAAACACACTTATGGTCGTCTTGCGACTTTCAGTGCCTGGGACTTGAGCATCTATCGTCTTCTCATCTGAAAAGATACACTCACCCACGGCGCCTTCCTTGCGATGCTCGGCCGGTCAATCGATCTGGGAATCACCTGTTATGGAGCATACATATGAACAGTGGCACCCACCGACCCGCTCCTGGTTATACCAGAGATAGCATCGCATCCTTTGATCCGCACTCCCAAGTCAAAAATCAGCGCAACAAGGCCAACCGAGCTTCCTTAACCGAGTTCTGCGTCAGGGGATACGCTGTGCTTCCGGAATTTCCTCACGTTCAGCGACTCAATATAATAGTACATATTAGATCTTTAATGACATAATATAACATTTAATTCATCAACTGAGGGGAAGAGCTTCTCTCTTGGCATGAGACGGCCACGAATGGAAGTTAGAACATCCACACACCCCCCCCCCCCTTTGTAATAAATCAGGACGCCAACTCATGCGTCCTACCCGATGTAGTCAATTCCACAGGACCAGAAGGATTCTTCCATTGCTCCGTCTCACGCTGTTGAATCCCATATAATGAATTACTTCCAGCCACGGACGAGGTAACAGCCCCATTCCCCCCAACCCAACCTCCAGCCCCAACACCACTACCAGCAGCAGCAGCAGCAGCAAGACCCTTCGCCCTAGCCCTCCTCTCCCAAAGTGCCCAAGCGATAGCCCCCAGAGCAATAACCCCTAAGGGCACACCACGCCCGCCCCAATGGCGACCTCTCTTGAGTTCGAGCTGGAGGAGGAGGAGGACGGCGACGACGATGATGATGGCGATGGCGACGACGTGCTATTCGACACGGTATTCGACGCACTCAGCGACGAGACGTTCGCAAGCGCCGCATACCCAGCCACGAGGGTAGCGTCCGGGACAAAGAAGGGACTCCCCGAATCAGAATTACAGGTGACCTCGGAGCCGTTGCTGACGGGCTCGTTGCAGCAGTATTCGGCTAGTTTGTTACTGTTGAGTCCCAGTGGGAAGAGAGAGGAGCCTGAGCTGCGGGAGACGTTTGCTATTGGGGGTTATTATTTGTTAGTGTGTATCGGATATATTGCGCGCGAGTCTGCTTTAGACTCTGGCATGAAAATATGATGGCATTCGAGGATACGTTATAGGTAGACATCTCTGTATGTTGGAGGACGGGATCAAGAAAGACATACTACAAAACTGCGGACAATTTTCCGAGTTCCAGTTCGGATCTGTACAGGCGCCCCGGGACAGGACGTAGGGTTGGATGGCGACGTTGAGACACAGGTTATTCGACAGACACAGATTCCCGGAGCGACAGCAGGAAGCGTACTTCTCGTCGGAGCAGGGGACGTCCTCTGTTGCGGGTGTGCCGTCGGGCCAGTAGCATGTTTCAGCGCTGTGTACTGATTGAATGAGGAAGAGGAGGAAGAGGAGATATAAACGTGGAGGATGATTCATGGCTGGCGTATATTAGGGAGGTATTAATTTATGCTGGTTGTTTTTGGGGTTTGATATATGGGAACGATGGCATGGGAAGGCATGAAGGGCAGAGTCGGTACCCCGGTCGAGGTGTGGGGGTGGGTTGTCTGTCAAATTTATTTAGTGTCAGATTATCTGAAAGCGAGGAGAGAAGGCGCTTAGCGATTCTATGCTGAGCTGACGCTTGAATCGGGGCGTGCATGAAGCATTTGCCAATCGGAGGGGAAACTATCGCGATTCCAGTAATGGATGGGAAGATCTTCATTCGCGTCGGTATTGGTAATTACGATGGCTTGGTGCATTTCTCAAGGCTTGACTATGTGACATCCAATCACCTTGCATTTAGATTCCAAAGGATTGCTTGTTTATTCTTGGGGGCCAAAAGGCATTCCGACCAATCCATTCTCGGATCCCTTCCACTCAATCCATGAAATTATCGAATAGCATCTCTCCAAAAGGTAGAAAGGCATCAGCCCTATCTGTCAATCGGATCAGCCTCCCGTTGGCCTCAACATTTAGACAAGAACAAGAACAAGAAGAAGAGATACACTAAAAACCTACCATACGGAACATGACGATACCAACCAGGGCACTTCGCAACAGAATCAGGAGTAGTGCCACAGCCATTCAAACATGGATGATTCTAAACGCAATCGGCTCCCTGGCATTCTGTCTATGACGGCGTGCACGTTGATCATCGAGACGAATAAGTCCCCTTCGGATGACCTCCACTAGAAGGATGATTATGATGGTGGAGACGAGCAATTCGAGCCACTGCACCAAATAACCGTGGTATTCGCCTTCAAGATCCATCCTGGATAAACATTAGATTTGTCTGGGCATTATACATGAGCTGGACGGGGTAAGGGGAAGGCTTAGCCATCTATCAGGCTTTTCCTGTCGTACATGTCACTGGTAATCGTTGAAGTCCTTATTCCTATACCCAGTCAGTCAGTTCTTTGTTGAAAACATCACATTATGGTTTGTATCCTCACCAAAGAGAACAATATCGGGGCAGATGTTAACTAAGAGGTAGTACCTAAGTGTCCTCATCGATGAGAGTGAGATAACAAAAGAAGCTGGCAAGAAGAGGTCAATGAAAGGATTCTGTTCTCGGCACTTCACTATCATGACAGTCATTGTCAAGGCGACTAAGCAACGAGTCAGCAAGGATGTGTAAACCACACATGAAACTCATCACAGCAAATAAGGACTTCACATTGGCCTTCTTATACTGCATGCGCTGTGGTATCCATCATTCACATAATGGCAAACACGCCGCTTGGTTGCCTGTTGCAATCTTTCATTGCCGTGTTTTCCCAGCTGCTGCTCAACGTATTTAATTACCCAGTCAGTAAAATAATTGCCGTCCGACGCTTCTGGTCGACTGTGCATTTTTCTGGGCTCCGGGAGGCTTGCATCCGGATCTACAGTAAACCGGCGTGTCATCAAGAGACGGCCACAATCCCGCTCGGAACAACGCCCATATCGGACCCAGAGCATAATCGCAAGGTCGCGACAGTGGTTTTCCTGATCGGTAAGCTGAAAGTTGTGTGCCCCAGCATCAAGGGCCTCATCTGATTAATGCACAGGAGGCCCGGGCTCGGGCAAGAGTACTATTGCAACCAGGCTTGCTGCAGATCTGGGTTTTATCCATCTTGATCCCGACGGGATCATTAGTCGTCTAGGGATCACCGGCCCAGAGGATGAGTGGCTTGCAGTAAAAAACTCTATGGACGAGAACGGAGCTGTTCCCGACTGTATAGTCAGCCTTCTCTTGAAGATAGAAATATTCAAGCATCTAAACGCACACGAGAGTGTGTTTGTGATCGAGGCCTTTCCCCGGTCATACGCGCAATTCATGGAATTCACCAGCGTGAGTCAGCCCTAAGTGCTGAGACCCTCCTAACCGCGTCATAGATCTGTGGCTACGGGCTTACTATCAGCCTTGACGTGTCCTCTGCCACGTTGATGAGACGCTTTATGTTAGAGACTAAATCATTCTCGGAGAAAGTGGCGCAAATGGAGGATTTCCTCAAACGCGAAGACGCTTTTGCTAGAGCAGAACTTGCTCTCTACCCACACGCCAGTTTCAGCGATGGCCTTGTCAAGGTCCGTAAAGCGGATTCTGCATGCTGATTTGAAGTGGATCCTGATCGGCGACAGGTTTGCGCTGAGCTGAAGGTTGAGGAATTTTACCCACATCTGAAAGATCTCGTCACGGTATGACCAGGGAACGAATCCGAAGGAAGATCCGGACACTAACATTACCTAGAGAAAGCTCGCCAGTCCTGAAACAGCCCTCTTGGTCAAAGAACTGGGCATGGAAATGGTGTCCTCAGTGGACTACTTTGAGTCTTAGACTCAGCTCCCCTAATCGTTCTCTACCCAATGGTCGGCCGAGGTCGGGCATGTTCCAGTGAGTTCTTCGTCATGCAACAACGGACTTATTACTTTTCTGAAAAGGTTTGAATTTCCAGCATTTTCGTGTAGTATATTGTACTGGACGATAGTATTGTTGCCGCTAAAAAAAAGGATGGATCAAGCGTTGGCTCTAGCATTCGACCTGTGAAGAAGTAGCATCCAAAACTGAGAAACAGCCCAAAAGGGTGGACGTTCTATTTGATCGGAATTCATTCTAAGTAACACATAAAAAACAGAGAGCTGAATGGTACACGCCATATTATACAATGAAAAAGAGTCTCGATATGTAGATGGCCGACTATGTGGCATAACCTCGTGCTCACCTTTGCTTGGAGTTTTTGAATGCGGAACGGGCCTTCTCTCTTTCAAGCTCCAGAGCTCTGAGGTGGGCTTCTCGCCGCGCGTGGTTTCTCTCCTCCCGTTTCCAGTCTTCTTCTTCTTTCCTCCTCTGTTCGTAGTCTGCCGCTAATTTGCGGTCCTTCTCGCTGAGCCGAGGGGGTTCGGCCAGTGATCCGTCTGCGTTCTTCTTGGGCTCATTGCCCATCGCCGAGTCTAGCTTTCCCTTCACATCAGTTGTAAGATTATCGTAATTCTTTTTGACACTATTGAGTGTACGGTCGACGAAGCTAAGGTTCTGGGCCTGGCCCACCTCTACTGTAGGCACTTCCATTTTTTTATCCGCCTCCTGGGTGTCGAGGATCATGCGGATCGCTCGGCCATGCTCCTCTGGCGACATTCCGGTAGCTTCTGCCGGCTTTTTGGGGATGGCAATGTTGGCAAATTGCCGGAAGCTGTTAGAGGAAAGCATGTACGCCTGCCCCAGAGCAAACAAACCGGTCGATAGGAAATAAAGCTGAAGGGCACTAGGGAAAAAGGACATGAACGCAAAAGAAAGGGCAGGCATTCCGTACAGAACAGCTCTGCCGACGGGTGAGTTCGCCATTTGGTTCATACCGTTCTCTCCACCTTTCTGTGATAACAGTTAGCTTTACCTTGCGGAGTATAGAGGCATACCCGGTCATACCTTAAAAGACAGATACATAGCAAATGCTGTAGCAGCTGGAAGCAGAAAATACGGATCCGCAACCGTGAGATCCTTGATCCAGCCAACAGACTCCACAGCCAATCCGGGCACTGGCAAGGAAGTCATTCCCTTGACAACTCTGTAACAGCCAAAACCCAAAGGAAGCTGAATGAATGGGATCATTGTCTTGTAGAACTTAACGCCATGATCACTGTGGAGTTGCTGCAGCTCCGCTCTCGTTTGCATCATGTCCGCATGTCTCTTCTCGTTTGCAGCCTGCGCCATCTTGGCTCGGAGGGGTGCAACGACGTCTTTCAGATTGTGTATTTTGGTGGAGACATCCGCTGCGCTAAGCATTGGTTTCAGCAGAGCCAAACGGACCAAAAGGCCGGTTCCAACAATACTAGCCCACCATGCAGACCAGCCCAGATGTGGAAATGCTCGATAAAGTATTCAATCATGGACGAAGGGCCCCAGCCATAGTCGAGCCCTAGGTCTTTCAAGTATCCAATCTTCTCAGGAATGGCGGTGATGTCAAAGTCAGAAAGATCGGCTGCTTGTTCGGGTGCGGCTGTGTCTACAGCGGTTGCAGCAGTTGCAGTGGAAGCAGAGGCAGTAGCAGTGGCAGCGGTGGAATTGAATCGTGCGGCCGACGCATGAGGAATGGAGGAGGCAGGCCTCCAGGACAGGTTTCCTGCAAGCGATTGGTTCAGTCTCCCATATCGCACAGGGAATCCCGGGGCATAGGAACGGAATGAAGACATCTGTCAATGTTTAGTATTTGCCGACGGAGGAGAACGCATCCCGATAAACGAACCGATCGACTGGAGCGTGAGAAGGCAGTCAATCGCTGCCGGGCAATGGCAGGCATAGCGCCACGCCCTTTCAGGCCAGCTCCTCCCAGCATCATTGCAGTTAGAGCCAACGGAGAGACAAAAGTCGAATTACGGACTGGGAATAGCGTTCCTGAAGGGAAGAAGCGCGACAACGGCCGATTGATCGGACTTTTTGCGCCAAGCCCGTTTTTTCTGCCGGGCGGCCGGAGAACCCCAGGCTTTTACCGGCTTGTTTATATAAATGGTACATTATATCGGCCAAAAAAGTAATGAGATGATGATGATGATGATGATGAGGATGGTAGACTAGCTGTTGCTAAATCAGAAGGCTGTACAGCTGCAGCTAAGTCATCGCTCTCATGCCAAACTCGAGGTGCTTCGCCAGACGCCATCCAGTCAGACAGAACAAGTACTACTCATGCCTTAGGATCTATGTACATTTGTAATCCCCAACGTATACATTTCATGCTGTAGGAAAAGATAACCAAAGAATCTTGCTAAGAATTCTGCTTCTGTTGTTGTGCTTTTCAGTGTGAGCGCGGTTGCGGAGTCTGATAGTGAGCTCCAGCACCTGTCTTATTCCAACGACGCCGTATCTCACAAGCTAGTATTCCTCCGTGATGGCACTTCTCGAACCTCCACACCAGGACCGACTGTTCTCCGATAGGTAGGGAAGATCTAGTAGTAATATTATAGTATTAGCTTGGTCTGTTCAAGGTATGTAGGACCCCCGTTTGCAGGCAGGGGTGAACAGCAGAAACTGATCAGGTAACAACAGTACCTTTGTGCCAGACCATCCTAGGCGGAAGGCTGCTTCATGTGCAAATAATTCACCAAATCCCAACATGAGTCCATTCACGAAGGGGAGAACCAGGTTGATGGCGGCACCTCGCAAAATACTCCAGATCGTAGGAGGTTTGTAGAGGATCAGAGGAGAACTTGACGTCGACTCGGATAGCTCATTGTTGGCCGAATAATTCTCCGAGTCCGAGCGGACGGTCAATCCAGATTCATAGAGCTCGACGCTCGAGCCTGTGTGGTCACCCGAAGCCATGATGCGGGGGTAAAGGAAGAACGCGCCGTTCAACGAGGGCGGATCGGAGATTGGTCGTAGGGGGAAGATCAATGGGAGGTGGCCGTGATTTTGGCTTGGAAGGATGTTTCAAGGAGACGGGTTCGGATTCTAAGCCCTTTATGACCTAGGTAATGGAGGTTCAGGATTTGTTGACCTGGCTAGAATTGTATCTAATACCTTCCTCGTCATACATGAACTACCTACTACTAGTAGGATGTGATGCTTGGATACACCTGACCGGTTATGTAATCAGGCACTCAACGAAACACCAAACTAATCAATCAGCTATGGTACGGTTCTTTAAAGGTCATAGCTGGCGATGGAAGAAATGCCATATTTCTACTCAGTTTATCATGACGCCTCACCGGACAGGGTACATTGTATGATTTGTTGCGTCACTTCAGTACTACTCCTAGGCTAAAAGTTGAGCAATTATAATACTCTCCAATCGGTTCCGTAGTTACGATGGGACCCAATGGAGCAAACCGCGATGATTGGACACTGGAGGTGCTGATTGAGATGCCACCTGTAGTAGTTCTGTGTATCGTAGCAAATGCCGAGCACCAAGTCGTACATCCACATCTGTTGATGTGTGCTGGGTAGGCAAAGATATATCGCATACATTTCCAACCATGGGAAGAACGAACTTCATTCCCAAGATGGAAGGCAAATTGAAATGAAATGCATGTCCCCCACTGATTCCTGAGGCATCCGTGGAAGATCCCCTCTTCCGATGACCAATCAGGTAACAGTGACGTACCTCATTGGTCCCTCAATTGTTGTTCTTCAGCTTTCTCGGAGATGAACTAAGCATCATCTCGCATATCTTGCACTCCATTCCCCTGGATTCCCTCATTTAGTCCCTCCTTCAAGTACCCTGGCCTTATCACAAATACCCCCGCGCTCTTACAGAAATTACCTGACAACGCTACAAGCTGCTGGGTTTTTAAAGATACCGTCAGCATGGAGCGTAATCCTACCATTCAAGATGAGGACGTCTCTCAGTTTTGTGCCATGACCGGGGTACGCCCTGAGCAAGTAAGTCTCTCTTCCCTTTCGCGCATGCATCTACCCCCCGCTAACTTTATTGTTTCAAAGGCACAGGAGTACCTCGCAGCCAATGGAGGAGATCTTGAGGCTGCGGTGACTGAATTCTTTGCCGAACAAGATGAAGCTTTACAAGAGGGAAACACAGGTGCTGGCCAGACTCTTGGAGAAAGCGAATCGGTGCCGTCCACAGGCCGGTCCCTAGCTGGCAGCTCCTCTCAGTCACCATCGTTCCCCCCCCAACAATCTTCCACATCACGCAAATCTGCCCCGAAAAAGAAATTCGCGACGCTGGGTGATTTCTCCTCCGGCGGTGGTGATGACTCGGAAGAGGAAGATGACGCAGTCAACCGGGATCTGTTTGCTGGGGGTGAAAAGTCTGGGTTAGCTGTGCAGAACCCCGATGATATCAAGAGGAAGATCATCGAAAAAGCAAAACGGTTAGTCAGGGCGCTTCCGTAAAGCAGACTTTTGTAGGTCGTAAAGGCTAAACATCTCTTAGGTCTCAGGTCCCAGCGTCTGATAACTCGGAACCCCAACGGTCTTTCTTTACAGGTCCCGCTCGCACGCTCGGCGGCGATGACACCCCCAGTCGGGTCATCGATGTTCCAAACGAACCTGCCGCGCGACTACCACAGCGCGTTCAGCGGACACTACACTTCTGGGCTGATGGGTTCTCCGTGGACGACGGTGATCTTTACCACTCTGACGACCCCCGAAACGCAGAAATTCTCGATGGCATTCGCCAGGGTCGCGCTCCCCTTTCTATCATGAATGTGCAGCCGGGTCAGGAGGTCGATGTGGAGATCAAACAGCATGAGGAAAAATATGTGAAGCCAAAGCCGAAATACAAGCCTTTCGCTGGTACTGGACAGCGTCTCGGAAGCCCAACGCCGGGTGTGAGAACGCCAACTCCTCCCACTGCTCCTGCCGCCGGCCAGATCAACTCAGACCCTAGCAAGCCTAATGTGGATGAATCGCAGCCGATCGTCACTCTCCAGGTCCGCCTTGGTGACGGAACACGCCTGACTTCCCGATTCAACACTACGCATACGATTGGTGATGTCTATCAGTTTGTCTCTGCCGCCAGTTCGGATAGTCAAAGCCGTCCCTGGGTGCTGATGACCACATTCCCCAGTAAGGAGCTCACTGACAAAACGGCTACCCTTGGAGATCTGGCCGAGTTCAAGCGAGGAGGCGTCGTGGTACAGAAATGGCAATGAAGGGTTAACACATGGTCCACCATTATAGAGTACACAGGTTGGGTGGGACGGGCTCGATTGTTTTCAAAAAGTCTGACGCCGAGGGTCGAGAATATTACAGTTTTCTACGAGACTCGAAGGTGCTGGATGATTCATGATGGCAAGCAATTTAGACCATTGACTTGTCACCCGAGAGCACTAATGAAACATGAAAGATCCATGTTGAGTGATGATCACGACTGATGCTAGTATCTACAGTAGTACTGCTAGTAGAGTACGTAGTAAAAGAGATGGCGAACAGACCACCCAATGGGAATACTTCCAAGTCAATCAGTGATTGATAAGCAAAAATCCACTCCGCAGAATGACGCAGAAATCCCGCGGCGAAATCGGCCTTTGCCATCTTATCAGCAACTCAACCAACTATGCATAGAATCTGATATCCCTCCTACCAAGCTCGAGAATAACAATTGTTACCGGCAAAATGCCTCTAGACGGCGTCAGAAATATTGTGCTGGTGAGTCTTACGCAATTTCTTTAGAGACACAAACAGTAAAGAAAAATTGTACCCCTCATCGCTTATCGATAACGATCGTCTCTGGGTCCCTCTCATTCAGAACAAAGTGATGGCTGGCTGTATAGCAGGCACATTGACCATGAACAAGTTGCGCAAGACATAATAACAAGGAGGACACTAACATGTATCAAAACCATAGGTTCTATCCGGCAAAGGAGGCGTCGGCAAATCCTCCGTCACCCTCCAACTCGCACTGGCCCTCACCTTACAAGGCAAATCAGTCGGTATACTCGATATCGACCTAACAGGCCCCTCGATCCCCCGTCTTGTGGGACTTGAAGATGCAAAGATTACCCAAGCACCCGGGGGCTGGGTCCCCGTAACGGTGCATCCGGCGTCCACAGACGACGGCGCACAACGAGGTTCCCTCCGCTGCATGTCACTGGGATTCCTGCTCCGCGATCGCGGCGACGCTGTCATCTGGCGCGGACCGAAGAAAACTGCCATGATCCGACAGTTTCTATCTGATGTTTACTGGGGGGAGACGGACTACCTACTTGTGGATACGCCCCCTGGCACGAGTGATGAGCATATTGCTTTAGCGGAACAGTTGCTTAGATCCGCAACCACGAATCCGGCCGCTGCGTCGGCGACTATGCCGAGATTGGCGGGCGCGGTTTTGGTTACGACGCCCCAGGCGGTTGCGACGTCGGATGTTCGGAAGGAGGTGAATTTCTGTGTGAAGACGCAGATTCCTATGCTGGGTGTTATTGAGAATATGTCAGGCTATACGTGTCCGTGCTGTGGAGAGGTAACGAATTTGTTCTCGAGCGGCGGGGGGCAGGTGATGGCTCAGGAAACGGGAGTGAAGTTTCTGGGTGCTGTGCCTGTGGATATCCAGTTTGGGGAGTTGGTGGAGGGGAAGGTGGTTGACGAGAGTGACGATGAAGGTGAGGATGGTACGCAGTCGGAGCAGAAGCAGGATGTGGTGGATGAGCGGCCGTTGGTGGAGAGATATAAGGATTGTTGGTCATATTCCCGGTTTGAGGGATTTGCGAAAACACTGCTATCTGAGATAGAGGGTGGCGTGGCGAATTAGTTCTTTTCTTCATGGTTCCTGCTGGTCTGGGTTCGTTGTTTAGAGGGCTTGTTCTCATGTTTACTATACCACCTTTGCATATGAGATTGGAGTTTATATTGGTTCTTAGGCACTGCGGTGTCTGATTCACTGTCTCACTATCTTTCTGCAAACAACAACTAGGCACCGGACAGCGGAAGCTGGGAAACTCCACAAAATATTCATCACACATCTCACCATAGTCATAACTAATTGTAAAGATCATCAAATCCAGTACTTATCCTTCATAACATGTATCATCAATCGTGATCAATAGAAGCAGATACATTTCATCCCAGAGAACAGGAAATCGTTAATCATCATTTGCATATACTCCGGACGTTTCCGGGTCCTGCTGTCGCGCAAGCATCGCGCGCAGCCTCATCTCAGCTGTTGGCAGGGTTTGACCAAAATCCGACCCATCGCGCACAGCATATTTCAGCCAACCGAAGACTTCCGTCAAGAAAGATATTCCTACCGCCGGCAAACTCCAACGTCTTCGCACTACATCAAGATCCAGGCTGTTTCCGAAAAGCGGTTGGCTTTGGATGACATGAGATTCCGATCCCAAAGTATGTCCATCGGCCTGGGCATCGAGAAGAACCTCAGACACAAGGGCCGGTGTTTGAATAAGTCGTCTTCGATCGTCAGTGCCCGATTCAGCATCCGTTGCTAGCAATACCCGACCGCATGACTTTGGCCTAGATGCGATTTCTCGTGTTGTAGGAAGTGGCCCCAGCGCGGATTCTGAATCCACGGTCGTACTAAAGCCCATGGATCGTGGAGTGTCAGGGTGTACTTGAACAGACGACCCGTCTCCACCATAAAATGATGGCATTGATGGAAATCCTGCGTTACGAGGTCCTGTACTGTGCCGGGCATTCTCCATGAGCCCAAATTGCATGGATGATGGATGGTCCCTCCCGTCCATAACACTATGGTCATCATCATAAATAACCACATTGTCGGTGGCCTGTCTTTCATGTTCCGAGCTAGCTTCATCCACGGGCATTAGACCACCAGGTGGCGCCCGGATTTCGCCTAGCGGTGCTATATGGCTACCATATTCGTTGGCTAAACTGAGCTTACTCCGCCCACAGATCTCCCCAATTGAATCCAATGTATGGCGAATATTTGGTTCAATAGCCCGTAGGATGCCATCGATGCTGAAGTCCTCGTCTGAAGGAAGCTCTGGCCCTCGTCTTGGGGTTTCAGCGCGGCCTGCGAATGGGAACGACCGCCGTAGGGACATCTTTGACGTTTTCGTACTATCCCCGGGGCCGCCGGAATAGGCCCGAACCAGGACGGGCTGCGAGGGTGAAGTCGAATGGCGACCGTTAGTTTGAGTTACTTGTCGGTGACTCCAAGAGAGGGGCCTGGAACTTTCACTCAAGTGGCGCAAAGCAGTCGTGCGATACGCCTGAGCAGAGTCGTCCAGAGCTGACTCATAACGATAAGAGTTTGCTTGCTGAGATGGACCAGCAGTCTCAACGACAGGGTGGGAGTGAGCCAGAGGAAACCGAGGCCATCTCTGACGCGACAAGGACGACTGGATTTCATCAGGGTGAGTGAACAGTCTTCTGCCCGACTTATAATCCATTGTACGGACAAGGTTATTTGCAACCACTTGTCGTCGACGCAGTGTTCGTCTGTATGTACAGAGCTCACTAAGTGATGCAGGAGACCGCAGAGGGAATAATGTAGGTAACTTCACCAGCAGTATCTGGTCACGAACCCCACTCTCACACCAGTTCGCAGCAAGTCGTTGAACAGCAGTGTATACCTATCAGACAGTAGTAGAGCGGTTTCTGAGCCACGTATACACGCCGCCATGCATTACTTGGAGACACGGCTGCAAATGAGACACGCAAAGAATGTAACGGGGGTGGCATACATCAAGGGAGCATGATCGCACTTGTTGCAGAACGGGAGCTGTCGGATAGTACGCTGATTGACTGTGGTTGTCGGGAAGATGCAGTTCATGCGCTGGTCGAATAATAATAAGTTTGGTAGTTTAGCCGGTGAAAACAAATTCGTAGCTGAAATACAACATTCTACCCTCTCCTTGAGTCACTAGGGCGAGATATATCTTTTTACTCTTTTATATATATATATATATATATAATTGTTCATATTTTCCTTTTCTGTTTTCTTTTCTCTTTTAGTGATATATCTTGACATCTTTCGGCCGCCCTATAGATAGGGCTCAAAGCCGGGGCTTCGGGTTTGTAACAACCATATATCGACGAAGAGCGACTTTCCAGGTATAACATGAACGTTGGCAGAGCTTCAATACATACTGCTTTCTCCCATGCGTCTAGTCCCAACATGCCCAAAATCAGATGTATACTACTAGTCGTTCTCGATAGATCCGTTACATGGTTGAATCGGTGGAACCAGACCATAAAGGGAAAGCGTTCCAAAGGTCGGGTTCCGGCCAACTCCTCCTAACTTACCCCAGAGCCCGAAACTACCTTCTGCAACTACTCCACCACAGTAGGTTCTTTTCCAACTGATTATTTACGAACTCCCGGTGGATCTTTGCGCGTTTCCAAACTTTCTTTCATCACTCCATTTGCACGCGTAAAGATTGCAATGAATAAGTTTCGCGTATGCAAAACCCCAGTTTTGATCGTTGGTCCCCCGCCATTGTCGCTTTTTGATTAACCGCAATGCGACAGTTTGGCGACTCGGACGAGTCTGCCTCCGACCTCGACGACGATACCTCCGGACTCCCCTTCCCTGAGCCATTGTCCCGTTCCTCCTTTCTCGCCCCCGACTTCGACCCCGCAAAGTACCTGTCCTCCCTGACAAATCGACACCAGAGCCTGGAAGACCTTCGGCAGGAATTACGCGACTTGGACCAGCTGCTGAGTCGGGAGTTACTGGATCTGGTGAATGAGAATTACCAGGATTTCTTGTCGCTTGGGATTGCACTGCAAGGAGGGGAAGAGAAGGTAGAGCAAGTCCGAGTTGGACTGTTGGCATTCCGACGGGATGTCCAGTCCATCCGCGATAAGGTTGACGCCCGATATCAAGAGGCAGAGCAACTGGTGGAAGAGAAGAAGCGCCTACGGAAGAATGCAAATATCGGGAGGGCTTTGTTGGATTACGCCGATCGGGTTGACGAACTGGAAAGAAAATTGATGATTGGAGACACCACACCTGCCCGCCAAGGCGACCATGCTAAGGACCTCGATACAGACTCCGATCTACTGGACAGCGAAAGCGAAGAGAGCGGAGATGAAGAAATCCCGAACGACGCATCAGCCACGCCTCTGGTATCACTGAAGAGGCTCGAACATCACATTCAAAAATACGTCTATCTGACAAGACTGTCGTCGCGGATAGGCGCCGATCATCCGTTCTTGGTCAGTCAACAGTCGCGACTGTCGAAGATCAGATCTGCAATACTCTTGGACCTTAAAACTGCGCTCGAACAGGCGAAGATCGCGGGCGAAAAACGGGATACAAAAACGCTGGCCGTATTGCGTCTCTACAAACTCATGGGGGAGGACACCAGTGCAGTATCTGCACTGAAGAATCTGAAAACATAGAACCCGTCTGGTACATGAACCAGGCTTTTGCATAGCGTTGGCGTTTGGGGTGTTGGGTTCTTCAGGAATAGATATGAAACAATACCATTATACACCGTGTCCTTCCTAATATAACATAATCTGTACACCCAAAAACGTAAAGACTTGAAGCTATTTTACAGACCGCTCAAAGATGCAGTATCGGGGGAATTGTCGGACTTGAACTCTCCGTTCAGACTGAAACCAGGACCATTCGTCGAGCTCAGCACCTAATAATAGTCAGCTAGGATGATACATATCGCTTCAGGGTGGAGGCCAGCCTACCACTTCATGGATCTCCTTGTTTATGCGGTCGTTGAGACCAGCCGCATCCTTTTTGATCTGCTCGAGAGTGGCGCGCAGATTGTCTCGCAATTGCTCAGGGGTGAATGCCAGCTGCCCAATTGGAAGTCGAATGACAGCGTCTCGCTCCCTGTATACCGTACCACCACGCAGCATCTCAACTCTCGAAGCGACGTCTTCAACAACGGTACCTGTCTTTGCACTGGGCATCAGTCCTCTAGGACCGAGGACCCTACCCAGTCCGGCCCTGTTCAACGCCTCCAAGCTATCAGGGTGACAGATCAGACGATCGAACTCAATGATACCCTTTTTCACATTATCAAAAACCTCTTGTTCTCCCACTAGGACGGCTCCTGCCGCACGAGCCTCCTTCTCATGCCTAGATCCAGCAGGGCAGACGACACAAATCCGTGATTCTGTTTGGACTGAGTGGGGAAACCGGAGCATGTTGCGGATCACTGGACCGTCTTTCATCGTCTTCAACCGGATGTGGACTTCGTATTTGGAGGTAGCTGCTTCATGCCCGACTTCGAACGCACGAAGATACCTAGAGAGCAGAACAGATTCCGCGTCAGCAAAAAGGTGAGGTGCGGGCATGGCAAGACACGTTATACGTACCTCATAGCATCGCAAAGCGCGAATTGATCCATATCCTTCAGATCTCTTTGTTTGAACTCTCGAGGACCCTTCTTTGTCTTCTTACTCTTTTCCTTGTTCTTTTTACCTTGTGCTTGAGGATTGTTCTTTGCTCCTCGAACCTGCTGAAAGCTGGAGAGGAGAGGGGCCATTGACACCTGGCGAAGCGGAGAGCGGCATGACGACAAGAGACTCCTTGCCGCGGTGGGCATGAGTGAACCGTAGGAAGCCATTGCGTTGGCTATAAGATGTGACTTCTCGGTGTTCTTGCGGAAAGGGAATGTTTTCTGCCCGAGAGCTCTCCGACTTGCGGGCGGCGGGCGGAGAAATGTGACGCCGGCGGAACCCCAATTGAGTCAATGCCCCTCCAAGTATTTCACGATGCTCTTCTCCCCACAGAAGGTCTAGACGGATTCATTCGGATTTTTAGCCAGTGGATTTGCAGGCATCATGTCTAACATGCAGCTGATCTTGGCCGCAAAGGCCAGCCAGGCAGCTTTGCTCCCTGTTCTTCTGGTCGCAACCTCTATCAATGAAGCACGACCATCCCCGGTGATTAACATCACCTACGAGGATAAGGCTGTTCTTGAACAGGGCGACAAGGCTGTTGTTCAGTTCATTGGTGTTAGCGGAACTCCTGTTTTCGGAACTGTGAACGTTGTCCAAGAGTTGCTCAAGGATTTTCCATTCCTCAACTCGAAGGATCAGAAGCTGGTACGTTACATATCTCTGCAAGCAGTCTATGGTTGCTGCCCTTCTACGGCCTGAGGTAATTCCTCTAACAATGCTACTAGGAGAACGAGTGGCTTTCCCAGATTGATACCTTCACTACCCTCGACTTCAAGGCCCTCGACCCTTTGCTCCAGCGCCTTAATACCCATCTTCTTCTCCGGTCCTTCGTCGTCGGATACTCGCTTTCCACAGCTGACATTGCCTTGTGGGGTGCTCTCCGCGGAAACCGTGTCGCTGTCTCTGCTATCAGAAAGGGAGCTCTTGTCAACTTGACTCGTTGGTTTGTCTTCTTGGAAGATCTCTGTCCGTGGGCCACATCTGCTCTTGAGGCGCTGAATGCCGCAGCAAAGGAAAAGAAGGCTACCAAGGGCAAGGAAGGCGGTGCTAACTACGATGTTGCGCTTCTGAACACTGATAAGGGTGTTGTGACCCGGTTCCCCCCTGAGCCTTCAGGATACCTCCACATTGGTCACGCCAAAGCAGCTCTTCTCAACGATTACTTCGCCCACGAGAAGTACAATGGCACATTGCTTGTCCGCTTCGATGACAGTGAGTAAACCCCACCCCCTACAATATCCTTAATAGCTTTCTCACATCTGTCAAGCCAACCCTACCAAGGAAAACTCTGAGTTCCAGGATGCTATCGTTGAAGATCTTGCTCTCATGGGTATCAAGGCCGACAAGATGAGCTATACTAGTGACTACTTTGACCAGCTCTACGAGTATGGTGTGCAGATTATCAAGGATGGAAAAGCATACGCCGATGATACAGACAAGGAGACTATGGCGGCGCAGAGAATGGACGGTCTGCCTAGCAAGCGTCGCGATGCTACCGTTGAGGAGAACCTTGCTCGATTCGAGGAAATGAAAAAGGGCAGTCCTCAGGGTCTTGGATGGTGTATCCGTGCCAAGGTATGTAAGGTTCATATCCTCACTCCAAGAAAACCTTTCTCACCTCAGTCTTTAGATCTCTGTCGACGACAAGAACAAGGCTCTTAGAGATCCTGTTATCTACCGCTCCAACCCTGACCCCCACCATCGCACGGGCACCAAGTGGAAGATCTACCCCACTTATGACTTTGCATGCCCTATTGTTGACTCTATTGAAGGTGTCACTCATGCTCTTAGAACCATTGAGTACCGTGATCGTAACCCTCAGTACCAATGGATGCTGGACGCCCTCAAACTCCGCACTGTGCAGATCTGGGACTTTGCCCGTATGAACTTCATCCGAACCCTTCTGTCCAAGCGCAAGCTTACTAAGCTTGTTAACGAGGGTGTTGTCTGGGGCTGGGATGACCCCAGGTTCCCTACAATCCGTGGTATCCGAAGACGAGGCATGACCATCCCTGCCCTGAGGGAGTTCATTCTCAGACAGGGCCCTAGCAAGAACATTACAAACCTTGACTGGACCCTCATCTGGGCGACAAACAAGAAGTACATTGACCCAGTTGCACCCCGCCATACCGCTCTCCTCCAGAAGGATGTTGTCAAGACAACTATTAAGGGAGCTCCCGCACCCTACACTGAAGAGAAGCCCAAGCATATTAAGAACCCTTCAGTTGGCACGAAGAAGGTCGCCTACAGTGGCTCCATCCTCCTTGACCAGGAGGATGCCAAGAGCTTCAAGCAGGATGAGGAGATCACCTTGATGAACTGGGGCAATGCCATTGTGCGCCAGATCGTGACTGACCCAAGCTCCGGTGTTGTTAAGGAGCTGGAGCTGGAGCTGCACCTGGAAGGTGATTTCAAGAAGACCGAGAAGAAGGTCACTTGGCTGTCTACTGACCAGGACCTGGTCCCAGTGGAATTGGTCGACTTCGACTACCTTCTCAACAAGGACACCTTACAGGAGGATGATGTTCTTGAGGAGGTTCTGAACAGGAACACTGAGTTCAGGGAGAGTGCCACTGCTGACTGCAATGTTGCCGAGTTGAAGGAGGGCGACATCATCCAGTTTGAGCGTAAGGGATTTTACCGTGTGGACAAGGCTTATGCACCGGGCCAGCCGGCTGTTTTGTTCTACATCCCTACGGGAAAGACCGGCGGTAAATAAGTGTGCAGTCTTAGCTGGGCTCGCTCATAGGATGAGTCACGAAGATATGCTAGAAGAAGTTTGGAAATAAAAAGTCCATTACGCATAGCAGTCCGAAATGGTCACATTGGATGATTATACGGCGTAATCTGGGTGTCGCAGCCACGGAAGTTACACCGGACAAATAAACTTCGTCGCACCCAAAGTCTCCCCAAGCAGTAAGTTCAGCACTACCTGATGAGCCAAGTTGCATGGCTTTAGTGATGAGTGCACGAACTCGGATATCAGACAACCGTCGGAGTGATTCGGTTGTATCAAAATTCAAAACATCAAGGGTAACTTGGTACGTAACGTAGCCATGGAAGGTATGTAGGATTGAAATTTCCACATAACACCAGGCATGATAGAGTGGATGATGAGAGGATTACGTCGTAAGATCATGAACCGGAAACGTTGGGAACGGAAGTCAACTGGAAGGACGTTGAGGTTGGAATTAAAATTTATATCCCGGTTAAGGTTACATTTTGAAGTGTCAAAATGGGTTACCTAAAGGCTAAGGCAATAAGGCATTCACATTAACTCCCTCCTACCCGTTAGCGCCGATCACTGGACGTCTCCATCCAGAATTCCACGCTTTCCCCGCAACATATCCCGTATCCTTCTCATCATTGGCTCATAGCCTCATAGCCTCATAGGCTTTCGTGGTGGTGGTTGCACTCGATGATAAGCCAGCAAGAATGAAGGATTCCGAGCTCTCGTGTTCCCTCTTGTTCCTTCCCATGCTTACCCCACCATCTGTCATCGTTTATAGGAGGTCTCCTGGTCAGGTCTTCCCGTGGGTCCCGGCCCTCTTTCCGCTGGCATATCAGGTCTAGAACCCTGGCTGTCCTCATCGTGTCATGCGGTTCTTCTAGAGTCAATTCTTTGCGTTGTGTATCTGAATGTCTGGGCATAGACATTGCTGGAGCGAATGAGTTCTGATGTTTCCCTGGCCCCTCGTTGATATACTTCAACCGGGTTATCTCGGATAGGTCACCACCGTCTCATACGTCAAGAGCATCAAGGAGTTGTCGAATCAACCTGCCATGTCCCGAATTCATATCACAAATTGACTTTCGCCCTCGACCGGTGCACGTAGCTTTTGTCTGGTCAAAGTACAGTATGGGCTTGGCCTCTACTACCTTACTTAGCCTCTATCACAACTTGACTAGCCGGAAGCTTCCTAGGATCTACTACGTCAGCATGATAGTCTGGATGTAGTATGACCGTCCCAATCCGTCCAAGGGTTGGCCCTGTATATGGCGTTGGTGGTTATTGTAGCCCCCCCATGCCCTCGCGGAAGGGAAAAGCGCAAAATCCTTGCGCGTTCTTGTTCTTACTAGTGCCCACAAGGGCAGATCCTTCTCGTTCGCTGTATATTCGGTCATTCTGAGGGATCGCTCATTTTGGTTGCCCCATTCGCCCCCTTTAGCCGGTTGAATAAGCATTGGGCCCATCTGGCAAGTAACCGAGAGCAAGATGGCCGAGCAAGGCGGTGCCTCGAATGACGTGGAACGGATAGCTCAAGCACCGGGATCTCAGGGTCGACTTTCCACCTCTGAAGGACGCGCATCTAGGCGTCTCTCCCGAGTTTCTTACAAGGAAGATTGGGCCAACCTTGACGAATATGGCAAGCTTGTGAAGTACGCATCGACCTACCGTGAAGGCGGTCGAGGCGATGAAACACAGGGAGAGGAAGAGGTGAGAAGAGTCTGGTATGCTCCCTGGAAGAAACGCAAGGTTCTTGTTCGACATGTGGACCACGACGGTGGCCAGTTCCCGGACGACTGGCTACTCACCGACATCCATCAAGGTCTGTCCAGCAATGAGGTTCAAAATAGGCGTCGCAGAGCGGGATGGAACGAGCTGGTGTCGGAGAAGGAGAACCCCATCGCCAAGATCTTGTCATACTTTAGGGGCCCTATCTTGTATGGTGAGTCAGATTGGCTTACGCTAGGCGCCTTCTATTTCATTGCGAGATTAATGCCACTGACCCGTCGCAGTTATGGAGCTGGCCGTCCTCCTTGCAGCAGGTCTCGATGATTGGGTCGATTTCGGTGTCATCATTGGTATCCTGTGTCTGAACGCGGCTGTCGGTTGGTACCAAGAGAAACAAGCCGCCGATGTTGTCGCCAGTCTCAAGGGAGATATTGCAATGAAGACAACAATCGTCCGTGATGGCCAGGAACAGGAGATTCTGGCCCGCGAGCTCGTACCCGGTGATGTGGTATGCTAGGCAATTTCAAAGTGACCTCCCTGAAGCCTGTGCTAGGGTACTAACACAGATGGCAGATCATAATTGGCGACGGCCAAGTTGTCCCCGCTGATGCACGGATCATTTGCGATGTGAAAGATCCAAACGGATGGGAAGAATTCAAGACAATGCAAAACCAGGGCGACCTGAGCAGCACGTCCGAATCCGACATTGAAGAAGCTGAAGGTGAAAAGGAAAAGAATAAAGAAGGTGGTGAAGAAAAGCCGCAGAAGCCCAAGAAGCGCGGTTATCCTATCCTAGCTTGTGATCATTCAGCTATCACCGGAGAGTCTCTAGCAGTTGATCGTTATATGGGCGAAATGATCTATTACACGACCGGGTGTAAGCGTGGCAAAGCATATGCCGTTGTACAAACCTCTGCAAAGCTCTCGTTCGTGGGTAGAACCGCGACCATGGTGCAGGCGGCCCAAGGTGCAGGTCATTTCGAAAAGGTCATGGATAACATCGGCACCTCGCTTCTCATCCTCGTCATGGCGTGGATCCTGGCTGCATGGATTGGCGGTTTCTTCCGGCATATCCCAATTGCTTCCCCTCGCCAGCAAACGCTTCTCCACTATACTCTGGCTTTGTTGATTGTCGGCGTCCCTGTCGGCCTCCCCGTTGTTACAACCACTACCATGGCTGTAGGAGCAGCATACCTTGCAAAGAAAAAGGCTATTGTGCAGAAGCTTACTGCAATTGAGTCGCTTGCGGTAGGTTGTGAGCAATAGCTTCTGTCTGTATGAAAATGCTAATGGCTCATCAGGGTGTTGATGTCTTGTGTTCCGATAAAACCGGCACCCTTACAGCAAACAAGCTGAGCATTCGAAACCCATATGTGGCCGAAGGTGTGGACGTCGACTGGATGTTTGCCGTGGCAGTTTTAGCGTCGTCTCACAACATCGATTCGCTAGACCCGATTGACAAGGTTACGATTTTGACCCTCAGGCAGTACCCCAAGGCACGGGAGATTCTGCGCAGAGGGTGGAAGACAGAAAAATTTCAACCATTTGACCCGGTTTCGAAGCGTATCGTGACGATCGCCAGTTGTGATGGAATCAGATATACTTGCACCAAGGGCGCACCCAAGGCAGTGCTTCAGTTGACAAACTGTTCTAAACAGACCGCCGATTTGTACAAAGCCAAAGCGCAGGAATTTGCACACAGAGGCTTCCGCTCTCTGGGAGTTGCAGTCCAGAAAGAAGGAGAAGAATGGACCCTCCTCGGCATGCTGCCGATGTTCGATCCACCCCGAGAGGACACGGCGCAAACAATCCATGAGGCGCAGAATCTGGGCATCAGCGTCAAAATGCTTACAGGTGACGCATTAGCCATCGCTAAGGAGACTTGCAAGATGCTCGCCCTAGGAACCAAAGTATACAATTCTGACAAACTCATTCATGGAGGGCTTAGCGGCGCAATGGCAGGAGACTTGGTCGAAAAAGCAGATGGTTTTGCAGAGGTATTTCCTGAGCACAAATACCAAGTTGTTCAGATGCTTCAGGACCGAGGCCATCTCACGGCGATGACGGGTGACGGTGTTAATGATGCGCCTTCGCTGAAGAAATCCGACTGCGGTATTGCAGTAGAAGGAGCTACAGAGGCAGCGCAATCTGCTTCGGACATTGTCTTCTTGGAGCCAGGTCTGTCAACGATCATTGATTCGATTAAAGTTGCGCGGCAAATATTCCATCGCATGAAAGCATATATTCAATATCGTATTGCTCTCTGCTTGCATTTGGAGATCTATCTGGTCACGACGATGATAATCCTCAACGAGAGTATTCGTGTCGAGTTGGTAGTCTTTCTTGCTCTATTTGCTGATCTTGCCACTGTTGCAGTCGCTTATGATAATGCATCGTTTGAGCTGCGGCCTGTGCAATGGCAACTTCCGAAGATCTGGTTCATTTCGTGCCTGCTAGGCCTTTTGCTTGCCCTAGGAACATGGGTAGTTCGCGGCACTATGTTCCTCCCGTCGGGTGGTATTATTCAGAACTGGGGCTCAATCCAGGAAGTGATTTTCCTCGAAGTCGCTCTCACAGAAAACTGGCTTATCTTCATCACGCGTGGCGCCGACACATGGCCTTCAATCCACCTAGTTACCGCCATTCTGGGAGTGGATGTTTTGGCAACCATTTTCTGCTTGTTTGGTTGGTTCTCTAACGAAAATATGCCCACCAGGCCCGCCGACAAATTCGTTGAAACAACTAATGGCTGGACTGATATTGTCACTGTGGTCAGAATCTGGGGTTACTCTCTGGGCGTGACCATTGTTATCGCATTGGTATATTTCATGCTCAACAAGTTCAAATGGCTTGATGACCTGGGTCGAGAGAGGCGCGACAAGGGTGATCTTAAGATTGAAAATCTGCTTGGTCATCTTGCCCGCTTGACTGTTGAGTATGAGCGGCCTGGACAGCCACCAGCTCGGTTTTACTTGGCTGCCCCTAAGGAGGAAGAGGAGGTTGAGTAATGTAACCTCCTTGATGTGACTTGCAAGTCATTCTGCAAGCCTCAAGTGATTGGAATACGCAACATAATTACGGCGGTGGAAAAGTTATCGGCTCATGATAGGTATGGACGGAGGGCCATACAATATCTGCAGGTTATTAATCTTTTGTTAATCACTAATAGTTCCATAGATGAGGGATTCTGTAGTCTAATCGAATACATTTACGTACGGCCCCGAATCGTAAAAGGCTCCAGGTCGTACCTTTCCAATATCCTCTAGACTAAATTAAGATCGAATTATATTGTTAAACCTATATCATAGAATGGAAGAGTAGATAAGAGGTCTCGTATAGCAGCAGTAACTGTCGACGGTCATCCATCACATGGCTTGATCACAGTCCTCTGGCCCGGTTGTAGATCTTCTCCATATCATTGCCCATGCGCTTTTCAATCTCCTCCACGGAGTCCTCACGCTTGTCAATGGCCGCGTTAGACTCCTCCTTGGCCATTTCGACTGTGGCACGCAGGTCAGCATCGAACAACATGGTACAATAGTAGGTGAAAGGAAACCGAACATACCATGAGCAAAGACAGCAGCCTTCTTACCACTGAACATAGCATGAGGCACATTGGTGCTGTTATCACTGTTGCAGTCGCCAACAGCAAAGACACCAGGCACACTAGTCCTCATACCAGGGTTAGTAGTGGCATCGATCTTGTTGCCGAGCATAGCCAGACCCAGCTGTTTGGGAAGATCTGACCGCTGCTCACTGGGGTAGTTGGTGATGAAAGCATTACGATCAACAGATGAGCCATTGGCGAAATGAACACGGAAGATATCAATCTGCCTGGTACCATTCCTGTCCTTCACCTGGCTGCCGTCCTGGATACGCTCGAAGGATGCGATTGTTTCGTTCTCCAGACGCACGTTGTACGCCTCCAGCTGTGCTTCCCAGTTTGGATATTTCTTCGCCAACTGGGCCTCCTGGTCCGGCGTCTGCGTACCGTTCACGAAAGCAATAATGTCTGTGTTCAGGGTGTATACTTCCAACACGCTGCCGACGACATCAGGGAGCGCACCCAGGATACCGAATGGCTGGTCCCGGTGCTCGTACCCGTCGCACCACGGGCACCAGTACACGCCCTTACCCCAGGCTTCTTGGAGACCCGGTACATCGGGAAGGATATCTACGAGACCCGTGCCCAGGACGACTTTGCGGGCGGTGTATGCCTTGCCGTCAGCGTCTTGGGCGCGGAAGTACGAGGTGTTGGAGGCCTCGTCAGAGACAGTCTCGATGGTGTTGACTCTCTTGTCGATGAAGGTGGCGGTGTCGTACCGAGAGATCTGCTCGCGGGCCAGACCGCGGAATTCGCTGGGTACAGTGCCTTTTGTTCACGGTATGTTAGTCCAGCCCCTGTGAATACTTTTGGAAGAAGTTTGATTGGAGGGTGGGTCTGTCCATACCATCATTGCCGATCACATCGTGCATGTTCCGGGTCGCAGCGTTGCGATACTCGTGGGAGTCGAAGAGAGCCGTCTTGCGTCTTACGCGGGATAAACCGCTAAGCGCAGTGAGACCTGCGGGGCCACCTCCCACGACAATCACCTCATAGTCGGTTTGAGGGACGGATGCTGCGAGGGCAACGGTGAGGGAGGAGAAGAGTGTGTAGAAAAGAGATGTAGGAGCCATTTTGAGCGATCAACACCCGAGGACGAGGAATGATAGACGGCTGAAAGAAGGGAAGGGATTCATGAATGGCTTAAATACTGTCAGAACATCTGAGCAGGATTCAGCAGCGCATGCCCACTCCCCAGCTGAGAAAGATCATCATGCATTGCATGCTGCCAAGAGCAGGAAGCCCACTGTATGGCTGAATATCTGGTGATACGACATTGGGCCACCGGATTGCATGTCCATGCATCTCAGAAGATGCTGGATTGCTAGAATATATTGAGGGTAGGGGTCGTGCATATGCATGATTTGTTGGTTCTGCATGTCGAGGGATTCTGGTGGTTCGAACAGCCTCATTAGTGGAGGATGCGGAATGGTTCGCGGTGACCCTTTAATCTAGAGAATGTAAACTGAGAATATTTTAGTCAAGATGTCTACAAGTGAATCGTAAGTGAGTTGAGGGGAGCTGAATCGGACCAAGAACAAGGAGGATCGGCAGGGCCGAAAATCAATAGTTCATGCATTAGAGCGGATCCTGATGCGCTAATTGCTGCATCCTTCAAGGAATTGGGATCTGGATTCCTTGATTTCTTGACCCGGGCAGAAAAGACACCCTCGGTATGAAACAAATTATTGGACTGTTACATGCAGGAAGCAATCAATTTGTGCTCTGCAGGGCGGAGGGTGTGATGGATGAGAAATTAGTTGCAGGAGCTGAAGGGCCTCCGTACCACACCACGTGCCGCGAGGTTGCCCTAACTGTTGTCACTGGTAAGGGATAAATTGATTAAATTGTAAAAAAAAAAAAAAAAAAAAAGGTATCAGCCCGAGACAACCAAGGATTAATACCCTCACTTCTTATATACAACCTTTCCGTCCGCCAAGCCCACTAACTGACACAAAATTATAAACATCGAACTCCTAGCTTAATGTAAAAGATAAAGAATGCGGGCCTTTATCATCTACCGGCCTATCACAGGATAAAATGAGGGAAGGCGATATCCATGGCGCAAAAGGTGTGCTGTGGAGTTCTTCAGAGCGCCTTTCACGCCATCCAAGAAACCCGTATTGCCATAAGCCTGACTAACATCCCACATCATAACACCTCCAAAACTCTCAAACGACTTGCTATATGCGATCACCGGTTCCAGCTGCGACGCTGGGATGTAGCCCGTACTCGCGGCTCCCGTGTTTGCTGGAACACCAAGCAAGACTTTGGCTTTCTTGTTCTGGGATACGGTTTTCACCCAGTTGTCCCATTGCTCAAAGTTGAAGCTGCTTTGCGTTGCTTGGCCCGCCGAGAAAGAGTTGACTCCGCACCAATTGTTGTAGAATTGAACAAACACTGCGTCAATGGATACAGGCCCGTTGAGTATATCCTTGTCTGCTGCATCTGGATACGGACATTGTGGCGCAGCAGTTAGAAAGTATTGCTTGGATTTGTCCGCGTCCGACAATTCGCGAAGCCGGTTCGCGAATGGGGCCATATTCTTCACAGGTGCCTCGAAATCGAAGTCGAATCCATCAATGGCCGCGTCACCGAATGGTCGACGGATCGTTGTGGAATTAGCTCGGACTGCATGGATCCCAGTGCCGTTGAGACGGTGAAGACGGTTGAAACGACCGTTATGGTAGCGAGACGTTCCATTATGAGATGAGGCATTCAACAATGGGCCCTGTGTTGTGGGAGGACCAAATGTCTTCCAGAGCAGGTCTGCACCGGCCTTCGCCGCAGATTCGGATTCAAAGCCTCCCTCGCTATAGGTAGCACCACCAATAGACAGAAGGATGGTCTTGCCCTTCTTTTGGCAGGTGTCGATATCCGCACTGGTGTGGTTAGCTTTGTCTCACAATAAATGAAGCTCAGATGATGTTGTTGTACGTACCCGATCTGGGGGCATTTCAGGAGGTTTGTGCCATCGAAAGTGGTGCAATTATCATTTGCATTGGAAAAGTCTATCTCTGGCGCACCCCCTGAACCATTAACCATCATGAGAAATGCAAGTACGATGACCTGACAGCAGGTGAGCGACAGTCATCTATTTTTCTGGTAATAGGAAGCCTCACATCAATCTTCTCATCTAGAACTAGTTAGTGTCTGCATTAAATGAACCCTCCATGCAGGAGTCTTACCATTACAATAGTACTCAAGTCGCTGTTGTGCCAATTCCCCATTTCCCCTGAACGAGTTCTGACCTAAACCACCAGGCAGCGTAAGTAAAATCTAGCTCGGTGTTGTTCTGTTATACGCACCCCAGTATACAACGACGTTGGAAGTGGAAGAAAGATCGAGTTTGGCGTATGCTCCTCCTAACGAGGCCGCAGCCATCGCTAAGGTGAGAAGGCCCTTGGCGAAATACATTGTCCCGCTTATGACTCTTTCTTTCCCAACAATGAACGCTAAATTGTTGAAAGCGAGTGCCTGTTACGATCCTTCCAACAAGCAGAACGAGGGAGTGACCGAACACACTGGCTTTCTGGCGCCACTTGATTGTCGAATAGCTCACAGCTTAAAAAACAAACGAATTAAGAGTGCGCGATAGCTTATTTTAACTCCCATACCCCATGTTATGGCTGCCAAAGAATGACGAGCATTGCTGTGAATGGAGACCATGAGCATTCCACAAGACTGCCATGTAAAGTTTCCACAATAATGGACGGCCTTCGCACATAAGGTAATGATTCTCTGTATGTCGGTTAGATGCCATCTTTCCAGTAATGGCCAGTGTGCTCGCGTAGTCGTTATCAGGGAACTAGGGATTCCGGGCTGTGGAATGTTTCCTCTCCTTTTGGAAATACACACTCATGATGGCCCACATATTGGTAGCTCCTACATACCCCGAGTAGTACTGAAAGAGTTAGCTATCTTTCCATCAAAACAAGCTGAGCTATCACAGTTATTGTTTGACTACCTCGGCCAAGAGAGTCGTTCGACAACATCAACCTCAAAATCATAGGTCACGAACCCTAGCGTCATGCGAGTCATGCTTGCTCATGCTAGTTAATACTGACCGACCCCTTGTGCGTCTGCAGCACCCCAGGCGCCAATTTACCACCTGGAAATGCAGGAACGATATAGTCAGCTAAACCCGCATGATTAGACAGTACAGACTGTTCGTCGTGTCGGTCTACTGTTGTGAGGTGTCCAGCGAGCACGTCCCGTGGGGACTATAACATGTCAGACCGTTGACCGCGTAATGCATCCCGCTGTCAGCTGTTGACGATATATTGACCCCAGAAGGAACACGCAATCAAATGAGCGGGTGAATAGACTTGAGTTCCGTATTAGAAAATGACAAGCTGCCCGCTGTCTTTGGAGCAAAATCTTTGACTGACCCGAGGAATGCTCGTGAATTCCGCCCGGGCGATGAGATATGCGATAAAGTGAAGCATGCGACCAACGGCCTCTCACACACGGGTATTATCCCTTTCATGCTCCATTCTCAAGGAGGCAAATGTAGGCTCAGGGTATACGCAAACTAAGAAATTAATATCTCATCTGAGAGGTGGTAAGGTTGTGCAACTCGTGTTGCGAGGAAAGGGTGAACTTTATATTGGAGTAGTATGTGTTTTGCGTAGCATTTCTTAGACCAGTCGGAGATCCGAGCTTTGGATGTGCCATGAAGACCAAAATTTTCCCTCTAGGCATGAGGATGTGACACGATATACTGAGAAGTTGGCCTGTTCGCTCAGAGGATTGAAACCAGGCTGACGACCAAGAACACCATAGCCCAGGCCAAGCCTACCGGTGAACCCCTACAACTCGTGTAATAGCCTCATCATTGCTCATTGCGCTGTCAATCACCCCCGCCACCTTGAGAACATCCACTACACCCTCGATGATCTTCCGGTTTACGCCTCTTGTGCCCTGGACGAACTTGACATCCTTCAGCCATTCCGTGGCATCCTCCTCTACATAAGTACATCCCAGCTCTCCAGTACCAAGTAGCCTCACAGCCTGCGCTGTATCGGCCTCGAAATCCTTGATACCTTGGTCCAAGAGCTTGAACAGTTGTTGTAGCTTACCATCAACCTTCGGGTCTGGGAATACAGCTGTTGACGCCACGATCATCCAAGACGGCCACGGTGTGTAGATTTCTCCGATTTTCTTGAGTGACGGATGGGGCTTCTCAGCTGTCGGGTGGAAGTACGGCTTCGTTGTGAAATGTTCCCACATGAAGAACTCAGCGGTAGGTTCAGGATTCTTCTCCGGGTGTGAGGGATCGTACCCAGTCACTCCGTTGCGCAGAGCCTGGAAGGGTCCCAATGGGACGCTAGTCAAGGAATCGGGTTTCCAGCCGTGCTTCTGGGCAAGGACAAACGACATGATGTGAGAGCCACTGGAGATCTATTAGCACATGCATTTGTCCCTTTCAATGTTCGTCCTCAAGTATTCGAAACACGGCAATCACGCATACCTTCCCAGTCGACTAACACCGACCCGCTTGTCCTTCAGGTCGACAACATCATGGAGGTCCATTCTCTCTCTTCCGGTGACAATAGCCCACCGTAATGGCGTAGCAACCCATTCTCCAACTACTTTATATCCGCCCAAAGCTGCATCCTTCTGCGCTTGCTGTTTTCCAGCCAGACCAGCAACCCAGCCTTCAGTCAGACCAATTGCGATGTCGATTTCTTTCTCGCGCAGGGAGGTGATCATATGTCCTGTCCCGGATGGGAACGGAACTATAGAAATCTTAAACGGAAGGGATGCGACAGCGGGAGAGCGGAGGACAAGGTGAAGAGGAGTGAGATAGTGTTCTATGATCCATAGCGTTAACGACGTTCTTTACAAGCAGGTATTTGTATGAAGTTATAGGTCTTGTATTCAAGCTCATGGCGTGGTATCGTGTGCGAAAGGGAAGCGGAGCTTACCTGGTACATATCCAATTCGGATGGTTTCCGTGTCTGAAGCCATGATGTCTTAATGCGGGAAATGAACTTGATTCCCCCGGCGATGAATTGGTTATGGGGTAATGGGATTTCCTTAACTGGGGTTTGTTGGAGGGGTAAAAGGCAGAGGGACTTTTGACAATATATAAGTGGGGGGAAGAACGCGGGGCATCACGTCAGCGACCTAATTTTATATCAAAGGGAGATAGAATGATATTGATTTAACGACCTCAAATGGACAGTTCTATATATCTCTATATTCCACAGTCTATTCCAACTGGCCATGGCCCGAACAGCAACCAAGAAACAATATTCACATTAATCTAGCCATTAGTCTAAGTAGGATTTCTGAAAAGAACAAAACATGGGTTCCCAGTATCTACAATGCATCAAGCACCAGGGAACAGCAAACGGCCGTTACGCATTCAAGTCATCCGGATGTCTTTCTCCTCAACAGTCCAGTTTCCACTGGGTTCCCTAGGGCTGCCAGCAGCCCCGAACGAGGCTTTGGAATACATCCAAAACTGTACCCCAAGGTACAGATCACAGACGCACTGGAACAATGCGCATAGGCGAAAAGCCCAGGGAATGACCTCCTGGCTGCAGAAGAAGTAACTCAGTTTCATCAGATCACCGAGAATCCAGGCGGCTACAACCGACAAACGGAATCCTTTGCATGAGCGTGATTGATGGTTAGCAATAATTTGAGGCAGAGGCAAGGTAGCCTCCACAGTCAAACCGATATATCCAAGGCAGTTAATATAGAACTCCGATTGAGCAATTGGAGGTAGGCAGATCTGGATAAATGAGAGCCCAGCAATAAAATAAGCCAAAAACATCCAATACCTAGCATCGCCGGCAAAGTAAGTTTCCCACACATATTGATAGTTTAAACGGCATCTGGAGTACATACGGCTTTGCGCTCTTCCACTGCCAGAAGTCATAGGGCCGAGTAAGTCCCCCGCCATTACCGACACTGCTGAACGGAACGTGCTCGAGGCTGTTTTTCACACCGGGGGCCGGCCGATTATCCAGCGCAACCTTGAGCATAACCATTTGGACCCCAATCATGATGACGGCTTGCACCAACAGCGTAAAGGAATAGTTGTCGCCAAACCAGAAAAATACTCTAAGCCCAAGGGTCAATTCCAAGCCGTCCAGCGCAGCGCAAAGCGGACGATATAGTCTTACTTCAAGATTGACGCGACCAGCATGATCAGAGGTATATCCAACGAGAAGCCAGCGGAACTCCTATTCCGATGAATACTGAGAATTTGGTCCGCATAGGAGGTTACCGGGGAGGTGATAAGACTAGAGTATGAGAACCCACAGTCAGCTTCCCAAGGCCGTTGTCCCAAAGTGAGGGATGTTGGGGGAGAAAAGATTTAACCCACAAGAACGGCGCTCCATATTCGAGAGCGAGTGAGACAAGATACATTGTGTAGTGGTTAGTCGTCAATTCGGGTTATCACAATCTCGAGTAGGGAAGAAGAAAAGATCCTAGTTGTCAGTGCGAGTATCCGGTCTTGTCCCGTGAACGGACGAAGTTGGTGGATCTCCCCGGAGGTGAAACTGCTGTGTCAGGGGCGCGCTTCGATTTAAACCAGGGCTAGTCAAAATTGCTCGGGCTGCGATGATGGATCTTGATCGCGTAAAAATAACTCGTCGTCAATCGAGCCAAGCAAAGAGGGACTAAAAGCTAGAGATTGTTCGATAACCCCCGTAGCCAATCTCTCTCTATTGGACCATTTTCGCGACCGGCCGCATGCGGTCTTTTTTCTTGTCCCTGGGGCTGACTCAGCGAGTCCCACTTGAGACCTTAATTTTGCTTGATTTCCAAACAATGAATTACGTAGTTACCATGACCTGTCCGGATTTTCCAAGGCATCTCTATAAAATCATAAATTGCTATAGATAATGGATATATCTCGACAATAAATAAACAAGCGAGTCAGTACGCATTCCCATTGCTGCCCTTTCTCAAGGTCAGAACTCGATCCTCCAGGTCTTTCCAATGCTGATAGTAGGGTTTTTCACCACGGCATATGGGGCCTTTCCGTCCGGCTGGGTATGGTACTCCATGGCCGCTGTGGACGCAGTCTTGGCACCATCCTCGATGACAGTCACGGACGACTTCTCCTGCCACTCTTTCGGTGGATCAATAACCACCACCCTTTCAACTCGCACGCTTGCCATGGCCTTGAGGTATTCGGCTGTCTTGGGGCCCTTGGTTCCAATGTCTTCCGACGACAGAGTGGAGGCATGAAAGTGGAAACGACGATGAATATACGCTCCTCGCTCATAATCAAACGTCTCTCCGTCATCCACATACAGCGTGCCATCTGCCTCTCCGTTCTTGTCTAAGGCAACAACAAGAGTGTACGGATCCCATTTCATCAACCCGCTACTGCGGCGAGGTCTGTCCTTTCGAGGAATCACATGGCCACCCTGCATTAAAACGGGTACTTTCTCAAGAGGTGCAGGCACCTCGTGTCTCTTACCGGCCCCTTGGTAGACCGTGTAATCGAAATAATCGTAGTACTTCTCATCATCAGCGAGATAAATGTCTACAGTAGTTGCTCCCTCAGAGACTACCGGCTTCGTAAGGATACCAGTAGAACCGAGGTAGAGTTGGTCATCGATGACAAAGCCTGCTTCGTCCGAAGGATGAACATAGAACTGGGGTCTCACAATCGGCGTTCCATTCACCGAAGCTTCGTGAAATGCAGTGTACCAAGCAGGTAAGAGCTGGTATCTCAAACGAATGGCCTGGGCGATGATAGACCGATGAGGCTCACTGATCAAATACGGTTCACGCCGACGAGTATCTATATGTGCGTGCGCACGGAAGAAAGGATACCAAATGCCAGTTTGATACCATCTTGTGAGGAGGTCTTTGCTTGGGTTGTGGAAGAAACCACCAACATCAGCTCCTGCGAAGGGGAATCCAGAAATGCCATTGTTCAAAACCATAGGCAGAGAGATGGCCAGATGTTCCCAAGTTGCCTGATTGTCGCCAGTCCACATGGCAGACATCCGCTGGGCTCCAGCATAATACGACCGTGTCAAAATGAACGGCCGACGAAGCTCGCCTTTCTTCCGTTCCAACATCGCATTGTACGTCGCATTCACAAACGTGATACCGTTGACATTGTGAATGTCACGGTGCTCCCAGTTGCCATAGTGAAGGTTGTCTTTAGGCATAGTGGTTTCTGGGCCATTGAACACGGATGGCTCGTTCATATCATTCCAAATGAAGACATTCGGAAGTGTGCCCTTGAACTTATCATACTTAAACAGGCCTATCCACCACTTGATAGCCTCCGGATTGAAGCAGTCCACCCAATGGGATGACCCTGGCCAACACCAGCCCTCGTAAATCTCACCATCCTTGTTCCGAGTGGCCAGATTCTTGCTCTTAAGCTCCTCTGAGATGGTGTAGTGCTCCTTATTCTTGATATGAGGGTCGATGATGACCACAAGCTTGCGTTCCGATTCATCGAGCTGTTCCTCCATACCAATCGGATTGGGAAAGGTCAGCGGATCCCAGGTGAAATATTTTCTGTCATCAAGATACTCAATATCAAGCCAGATAACATCGTATGGGATTTGATATTTGTCAAAATTGCGATCGACATCTTTTACATCTTCATCGGTGACATAATTCCAGCGACACTGATGGTACGCGATGGCGAAGTGCTGAGGCAGCTGAGTATAACCGGTGAGTTCGCCATACGTCTTGCTGATATCCTGTGGCGTAGGTCCTAGGAAGACAAACAAGTCGATTTGTCCAGACTCAGAGAACCAATGACTTTGAGTATCGGTTTTTGAGCCCACCCCTAGAGAAAGTGGGTTGGCAGAGGATGTCGACTTCACAATGTCCACCCATGTCTCGGCAGCATTAAGCCAAAACACGCCGACAGTAGAGCCGGGTCTGTGCGCTTGCATAAGTGGAATTGCACCGTATAGAGTCATAGGACTATTGAGTTCGTATTCAAACACGTCGGAATTGTACATGCGGTAAGGCTCTTCATGGTTTCCGGAACCGCCTCTATCAAATCATTAGCTTACTTCACAGAACGAGGTAGAAGGCTTGGTGGATTTTACCTGGTCTCCCTTAAAGATAGGGAATCAGCATGCTCTGGGATACCATAAACATGGCCGTAGCCGGGAAATGTGATATCCAATCCCACGCTCTCAGGACCTTTGGGTTTTGTATCTGTGTTTCCACCAAATGTCTCTTCCCACCAGGTGCTCTCATCTTCCTGGGATCCAGAGTTCTGCTCACCGTCACCCTCGGAAGTATCCACCTTCTGTCGCCAATGCTCCATGTTCAGGTATCCTTTGTTATTCAGATGAACATGAGTCTGTCCATCCCTTTGAAACTCTACGTCAAACGGAGAGTGGCGAATGATTGCTTGGAAGCTATTCTCTGGTCCATATAGAACCCTGGTTATTCCTGTCTCCGATTCGGAATCCAGGGTCGCAGACTTGCTCAGTTCCAGGCCACCAACTAGGACCCATTTTTCCGCTTCATTATATCTTTCCTTGCGAGCCTGGCTATCATGGCGAAGCTCAATTTCCTTGTTCAAGCGTTTTTCTTCGTCAATAACGACTCGGGCAACTCCAGACTCGAGGAAGGATACGATGAGAGGTAACTTGACCTTCTCATCGGCGGATACCGATTTAAGAATTGTTCCGTGCAATTGACCGTCCTGGAACTGGATAGATGAAGAGTCAAGTTCATATGGAGAGCTCCAAGCAGAGCCCTTGGCGGCGACGTCGTCGGCGTATGCCCTGTTTCGTTTACAGAAACCGGATTGTGAGCATTTTTTGAAATTCTCGTGCTTTACAGCGACTAAGTTTGGTTGTTAGCATCATAACAACTTGTGGGCCATGAGTATAAACAAAAGTTTACCTCCGGGTATGACAAGACATCCGAGTAGGGTGACCAAGGAAAGCAGTAGGGTCCAGCGAATGGACAACAGCCGCCTCCCGGCCATCTTTGAGCTAACAAATGCAATCAGAGACACTCAACCTCCGAAAGTACAATACTTGTCAGCCACTATGTGCTGGCCTGCATCTACCCGAGCTGGAGGTCCGACACACGAAGCTGTCACGTTCGTTAGATCGTTGATAATAGTACAATGACCGTTAGTTCCAGGCTGGCCAGATGGTCGGCAAAGATGGGGAAGCTCCAGATTGGGTTAGGGTGGGCGCTATCCCTGTTCAGGCTGTTGGGGTCGGACACCTCAGGCTGCAAGGCAATCAGGCATAGCTCTGGCCGGTAGCAGCCAACGATAGCCCCTCGTGCCCCACCGTTGCGGTCCTTCCGTTGGTATATTTTCGGCCAACTCACACCAGCACCTCTGCTTTCCTTTTCCTCTCACTCTCAATCCTATCTCTTTGATTCAATTGTCACCTTTGACATCATAAATCTTTCAAAATGTCCGACGAGCAGACGTAAGTCACCCAAACCTTCACCCAATCCCTTCCACCCCTCCTTCCTGCACCCTGGAATATTTTTTCTTCGTTTTTTCATCGTTCGGTTGCCCCTCGTTGTCTACTCAAGCTAACCAATTGATGTAGCTTCATTGCCATCAAGCCCGACGGTGTCCAGGTATGGATCTCGAATCACCCGATTTTTGTCATGATCCATACGGATATGGCGCTTTCGGGGTGAAATCAATACTAACCATGTCAACCAGCGCGGACTCGTTGGCCCCATCATCTCTCGCTTTGAGAACCGTGGGTTCGTATTCTTCCAATCCTAACAATGTGCCTATAAGATCTGTACTAATGAATCGTAGCTTCAAGCTCGCTGCCCTGAAGCTCTGCTCCCCTTCCAAGGAGCACCTCGAGCAGCACTATGCTGACCTCAGCTCCAAGCCTTTCTTCCCCGGCCTCGTCTCCTGTAAGCTCCTTGCTGTAAATGAGGCCAAGTCTTGTGCGGAGATGCTGACATTTATTTCTAGACATGCTGAGCGGCCCCATCGTCGCCATGGTCTGGGAGGGCCGTGAGGTCGTTAAGACCGGCCGCAGTAAGTTCTCGTCCGCTATGACTCTGAAGATCAAACGCTAAGATATTCGTTAGCCATCCTCGGTGCCACCAACCCTCTTGCCTCCGCCCCTGGCACCATCCGTGGTGACTTCGCCATTGTAAGACACTTTCCCTCCCGTGACCCGTAACACTCTGTGCATGACTCTTACTCTTGTATAGGATGTTGGCCGCAACGTCTGCCACGGCTCTGACAGCGTCGAGAACGCCAAGAAGGAGATTGCCCTCTGGTTCAAGCCTGAGGAGCTCCAGAAGTACAAGCACAGCCAGTTCGACTGGATCTACGAGAAGGCCTAAATTTCTCTGTTCGATCTTCGATCTGAAAATCTGCTCCCTGGTTCGATTCAAACCGTAAGGGCAGCAAATGATATAAATCAGAAAAGACGTCCTGAGAAATAGAAATTATACAATATCTACGAGCCCAAGTACTCTGTACAAAACACTCTTATGTACTTCCCGGCTTTGGTGCCGCTGCTGCGGCAGCAGCTGCAGAAGTCCGGAATTTGTAGTGATACTAGGGACCGTCAAACTCTACTTTCTCCCCAACAGCTTTTTCAGCCCTTGTCCTGTCGGTACAAGTATGGCTCGGGCAAACCAAGGTGTCGCCCAGACACTTGCAGCAATCCGGAGTGGTAGTAAAGCCTTGGTGACCGCATATGCCGTCGCAAATTCCAGCACCAGGCGTACACCCTTCCTGTCGCTCTTCGCCATCTGATCTTTTGTAACAGGGTCATGGCTGTTTACACCTGCGGCCATCTCAATGGCGTCCACATCAACATTTTCCACCCAGCCTTTCTTCTGCAACCACCGCCCGAATCGCCGGGTTCCTTCTTCAAAGGCGTTAGTCGAGGTTAAGTCTGGTAGCCAATTGCCGTAGTGAAAAGCCGTCACAAGTCCGAATAGGGGTACCACGGCGGTGATTTCATGTAGGATCAAAAAGGAGGTAATATGTGTTCCCGGGGCCCCGAGTAACGGGGTCGTATAGGCGCGAAGGAAGGATGGGAGGCGATCATTGAGCTTGCGGAGGCGAGAAGTAGAGTCTTTTGGGGTGGAAGAGGCAGGAGTAGAGAATTGGCGACGGGACATATGCTTGAAAGCTGATGAAAGGCGATTGTGGTGAAAGAGCGCCGATTGACGTCGAAATAGGGACATCTTGCGCCGTGGTCAGGTATGATTGTTGCAGATCAAAGAAAGTTGTAGCGTCATGGATTGGTGTATCAGCCATGATCGTATACTGTGTTGATCCGCGACAACGGGTGGCTGTTTGCTATGTTTGCAACCAGGCGTCTCTGAATCTCTGAGAGTAACTTTTGTTCGAGAATGGGCCCATCTTTTGGGTAGCTTGCGCTGATAGCATGCGACTGTTTCAAGATCAGATCCAATTAAGACCACTGAAGTACCTCCCATAGTCGCTCTCGACCATGCCATGTAATCCTACCTTCATGGAGATGTCATTGGCATGTTTCCCTTTCCGTTGATCGGAGGGCCCGTTAAACTCCGGCCCAAACCTTTCCCTCCCCGATGGATATCGCCCCAGTCATCCTTCTTCAACTACCACCTTTCCCGTAACGTCGTCGGAACAGATTCTGGGAACAAGATGGAGAAGATCACGGATAAGATAGCGGCTTTGCCGCCGGACGCAAACTACTTCTCTTTGGAGTTCTTCCCTCCAAAGACTCAGATGGTGGGGTACCCCTCCTCCCCGCACTGAAGGTGCGTCTAGGTATCGAGATTGACTGCTAACCAAGTCTGGTTCTCGTAGGGTTTTGCCAATCTTCAAGCCCGTTTGGAACGCATGGCACAAGCTTTGCGACCATTGTTCGTCACTGTCACCTGGGGCGCCGGAGGTAGCACTGCACAAAGATCTCTGGAGTTGGCGGAAATCTGCCAGCGCCAGTTGCAATTGACAACATGTTTACATCTTACCTGCACCAATATGAGTCGGGCCTTGGTGGATGAGGCACTAGAAGAGGCCAAGGTATTGGGAATACGCAATATCCTGGCTCTTCGGGGTGATCCGCCGCGCAGTGAGGAATACAACATGCATGGAGAAGACGATAGCAACAAGGACTTTACGTTTGCGGTGGATCTAGTACGGTACATTCGCCAAAAGTACGGTGATTACTTTTGTCTAGGCGTGGCTGCCTACCCAGAAGGTCACCCAGTCGATTCTTTCCAAGACGTCCAGGATCCCAAGACCGACCTTCCATATCTAGTGGAGAAGACTCAGGCGGGTGCAGACTTCATAATGACTCAGTTGACATATGACATTGAGGCATACACTAAGTTTGAGAATATGCTACGGAACCACGAATCGGGCGCCTTCAAGACCATCCCTATCATTCCTGGCCTGATGCCAATCCACAGCTACAAGATCTTGACGAGAGTGACAAAGCTCAGCCATGTCCAAATTCCGCCTCAGATTCTCTCGAAGCTAGAAGCAGTTAAACACGATGACGATTCTGTGAAGCGCATTGGTGTGGATATTATCAGCAGTCTTGTGGATGGCATGAGAGATATCCCCTGTCCTGGAATCCGAGGGTTTCACTTTTATACACTGAATCTTGAGAAGACGGTGTCTTTCATCCTTGAACGCTGCGACCTGATCCCTCCATACTCTGAAGACTTCGACGCAATAGAAGAAGGTGATGATATCTCTGCGATGGACGGGGCTCAACTACGCTCTTTAACCAGGAGAAGGGCTTCGTCTATCAATTCCCTTCCCCATAACCGGGTCATTGTAGACAAACTACATGCTTCTGAAGCGTCATCGAAGGCCTCCATTTCTCATGAAGCCCCCGCTACTAGTGCTGGGATGCCTGCGATGCCACCAGATCGCAGTACAACCCTTCAGATTTCCGAAGGTCTGGGGGCACTTGGTAGGGAGGCTACGTGGGATGACTTCCCCAACGGTCGCTGGGGTGATGCCCGTTCGCCAGCATTCGGTGAGATTGATGGTTATGGCCCGTCATTACACGTTCCTCCTTCAGTTGCCCACAGAATCTGGGGTTTCCCTGTGTCGCGTGAGGACATCAGCGCTCTCTTCCGCCGCCACGTCTCAGGTGAACTGCATATGGTTCCGTGGTCAGAAGGCGGTGCTGAAGAAGGTAGCTCTGGCTTGAATGCAGAAACAGAAATCATTCGCCCAGAGCTTCTACAACTCATTGATGGTAATGGTTGGTGGACTTTGGCATCTCAGCCAGCTGTGAACGGCGTTCGTAGTGATGACCCTATTTACGGCTGGGGTCCCCCTCGCGAGGGATTCGTTTTCCAGAAACCATTCGTTGAGTTTTTCTGTCCCAGCAAAGACTACCACTCAATACTTAAGCCACTACTTCAGAAGCACGGTCATGAGAAACTTGCCTGGTTCGCTGCCAATGTTAAGGGTGACTTTGAATCGTCTCTGCCGGCCCAAACCTCCGACGCTGATCCCATTGAAATGAACCCGAATAATGTCAACTCCGTGACATGGGGTGTCTTTCGTGGAAAAGAAATCGTCACCCCCACTATCATTGAAGAAGTCAGCTTCCGCGCTTGGGGTGACGAGGCGTTTCGAATCTGGGATGAATGGCGCCGCATCTACCCCCGTAACTCTGCAACTGAGCGTTTCCTCAATGAAACCAAGGACGATGTTTGGCTCGTCTGCGTTGTCGGGCAGGACTTTGGAGCGGGCACCGAGATGGGATCGGAGGAAGAGGAGGATGAGAAGAAATTTATGTGGAGGGTACTACTGAACGCAAAATAAGCAGCGCTGGCTTTTCTTAGTCGCGAAGACTGAAAAGTATAAAACCGTGTCAAGGAACTATGAGTGTCATCGTTCCCATGTTCATATTTGCTTCATTGCATCATGATCTTATGATCAATCATAATCACGTTGTAGTTATTGAATGACAGTCTAAGCTTTAGAGATCTTATATCTAGCTGGAATGCATCATTGTGGGGCACATTTGCTCGCTTTAAACAGTATCGATCCCCAAGAATCAAGACTATGAGAGGCAGAAACAAAACCAAAGGTGAACACCACATACGCCTCAGCACCAAAATTCGTGTCAGTAGCGTCAGGTATAGATTTCATATATACTGTAGAACCGAATCTCAGGAGGACAACTTCTTGGCAAAGCCATGTTCCTCGAGCCCCTCGGCCCCTGTGTCCGGGGTAGCAATAGAAGATTGCGATTCGGCAAGCTTTCCTATGGTGTCCAAGCGACCATATGCGCGAGGGTTACGGCGAGGTTCATTTGGTCCCCTGCTTGGGGCCTGGTAGCCACGAATTCTGTGGAAAGATCGTGTCAGTGGTATTATGTTGAAATGTATACGAGAAACGAAGAGCTCGCTTACCTTGGGCCCTGGCCTGTTTTTTCAGGTAGTTGAGGGGCATAAATGTGCTGGAATCTTTGAACATCTGACTCGAAAGTACCCCGTTGGATACTTTCTCTGATCTTCGCGAAGAACCTATCCATCGTGTGGAGATTGTGGAGTTGGAGGAGAGCCCAAGCCAGCATTTCCTTCGCCGACAGAAGATGGTGGATATATGCGCGATGATGATTTCGGCAGGTGTAGCACTGGCATGCTTCGTTGAGTGGCGCTGTGTCTGTTGTGAAAGTAGGCGCCCATAGATCAAATGCCAACGGTTTGGGTTCTGTGGCAGACGTGTCATGGACATCAGATGGTGGTGGAAAGACAAAGTCCAAGGCCATGCCGGCGTCCGTGGTGTGGCCCAGGAACGGAATCGTTAGAAGGTCAGCGCCAAGGGAGACTTCGCGCAAAATGTCATGTGGGGTAACCGGTTCGCTGAAGAGCAACCGGGGAAGATGTCCCAAAGATTCGGGAACGACAGACAGCGACTCCGACTCATATAATGCAAGACCGGAAATATACCGTCGGAGTTCGTCTTCCAGGTCTTCCAAATACAGTGTCTGCTGCGCATTGTCCAACGGTAATATAGGAGCAAAGTAAGCCGTCTTCAATCGATTCTCCTCTGAGACCGCATCTCCATAAAGCTGCTCCGTAGTATACGTAGTAAACGCATGAGTCCTATCCACCATCTTCCCTTGTCTCTTCATCCCAGGCCGATGGGTCAAGACCAAATCGGCCAGACCAACCACAATATCTGGACGTAATTTCTGCACGGCTTCGACATACTGACCAGTCTCTAGTTGTCCGAAGCCAACGGCGGTGAGCACAGCAATCGAGTTTGGTGTATTCGACGGGGGACACGCGAGCGGAGGCACGCGACGTGGGCCCAAAACCAGCACAGGGTCTTTGGGGAGGCAAACAAAGTTGCGCAGAGGCGACTCATTCGGCGCAGCTGGTGTCTTGTAGACTGGTGGGCACGCTTTCTTCTGCAGCTTTTCTATGACTGATCTTTAACTGTCAGCGCCTTGCGTGCTTCATAATGCCCAGGATATCGATAAGTTGGGGACGTAGTCAAAAATGCATACAATCTTCTAGAGCAAAATACAGACCGCTAATAGCAGTCTGGTCGCGCATGACATCGTGCGCGATATGGGGTACAGCTCCCCGCGACGTCAATGGGATATAGTGCGGCGTAAGGATAGCATTTCTGCCCGCGATTGCCAGCTTGCCCACTCGCGGGGCTAATGTTGACGCAGTAACAGAATTTAGAAGGCTAAAATTGACCATATCATTGGGAGGCCGTTGCGAAGCATCAGAACCCATGGCGGTGCACCGGAGAGATTGGAGACTGGCGCAGTGCTGATCTCTGATTGTTCGGGGAAAAGAGAAATTAATCTGGCCAAAAGAGGGAAGTGGGATGCCTGAAAATACAGACCGAGAGTAACTGGATAAATTTAATAAATCCAGCCTCCGCCGTTCACACACTCCGCATTGTGAGATCTTCCCTCTTAACATCGGACAGGCAATTTGTATTTTATTTTCGAGGGATATTTTGAATATTTTCCAACCCCAAATAGTACTTTCATCGTCAACTATTGGAACCACTATTATCATTACCATTCTTATTATCATCCATACACCATGTCGAAAAATACAAATCGCGGAGAAACACGCGGGGCGCTCATTGTCGTCGAGGGCTTGGATCGAGCTGGAAAATCAAGCCAGTGCGAGCACCTGCGCGACTATCTGCAAGAGTCAGGCCACTCAGTAAAATATGTTCGGTTTCCAGGTATCTCTCGCGGCAAGATCTCTTCGGTCATGCGGACAACACTCTAATTTAGCTCCTTTTCAGACCGTACCACGGCCATTGGCAAACTAATTGATAGCTATTTACGTGGTCAGTCACAGTTGGACGACCACTCAATTCATCTCCTCTTCTCTGCCAACCGTTGGGAGGTTGCCAAGGATATTAAAGCAGACATAGCCAAGGGGATCACTGTGATTGTGGACCGTTACTCATACTCCGGTGCCGTGTACTCTGCCGCAAAAGGCATTCCAACTTTATCTCTTGATTGGGCGTGGCAGCCAGAAGTCGGATTGCCCCGGCCAGATATGTGCCTTTTCCTTCGTATCTCCCTTCAGAGGCCGCAAAGCGGGGCGGGTTTGGCGTGGAACGGTATGAGAACGAAACCATGCAGAGCCGTGTACGCGAACTCTTCCAGACTTTATTTGACCTGCAACCCCACGGCGACATCCACGTTGTAAATGCAGGAAGATCATTTCAAGAAGTATCAGAAGAGATTCGGAGCAAAGCAACTGACTGTATAGCGCGCGTTGGGATTATTGGGCCTTTGCGAAAGTTCGACTCGATTGCAGCTTGATTCCAACTCGATTGGCTGAAGGCGAATCCCCGGGAGCTTTTATCCTGTATTATCACAATCGCTATCCTCGATGACTATTTCGACTCTTGTGGCCATCCTACAATGGCCCTTCGACCAATCACCGATCTCATGATCTGAGTCGAGGGCCAGCGACTCATACCAGTCATCTTCTAGAGGGATGTCATCGTGGGCGCCTTCATCGGAGGCATCGTTCGGCCCTTTTATTGAGCCACCAACTGACTCTGGAAAGTCACAGTATTCTGCAGTAGCTGTGCTCACATCATCAGTGTCCTCTCTCGAAACGTCATTTTTCCTGTAATCCCCTCGTTTCTTCTTCCTCAAAATAGCCTGCAATTCCTTTCCTCCTCGGGTCCGTAGACTCAGTTCCTGCATCATCAGGGACCATTGGACAATTTTGTGGCATCCAGGACATTTGCCAGCTATGGGCACGAGTCTTCCTCGCTCTTTAGTAGAATCTAAGAACCTAGCCGATAGACATAATAAATGACTCACGCAGTAACAGCGCATCTGAGGACAGACAACGACCAGCTCTTCCTTCGGGACAACCGGTGTTTGGCAAACTTTGCACTGCAAGTCTTCTGGATCGTCCAGTTGAAACGCTGCCTTCTCCAGATAATTATGTATCTTACTGTAATCGACCTGGATGTGCTCGATGCTACCAACTCTCCCGTACTCAATGTCAGGCTGCTTATTCTCGACACAGCTACCATCTGGAATAACTTTGATGTGCTCCGGAATAATACCATCTACGCGATCACTCCAGACCCTCCACAGTTGGTGAACGTCTTCGGCAAAGAATCGTACTCTCAGAGGTAGACCAGAGAAGTATGTCGATCGGAGCAAAGCGTGCAAATTCTCCAGGTGCCCTTTCAAGGACCTCGCGGGGCCACGAGGCCGGGTTTTACCCTTCCCTCCAGCAGATTCCGTATTATCATCATCAAAGCCAAGATGGCGAGATTTGCCCGGCTTCTGCCATGCCCATCTGCAGAGATATTAGACATCTAGTTCAGGCTAATGATGAGAAAGATTGAGTCGTATCTATAGCACTAACTCAAGAGTCAAGTGCTTGAGGCAGGAAGGAGGGGGGCGGTAGAGGAGGTAGATGAAGAAAATGAAGAGCCGAAGAACTCCACGTACTCAAACTGCAAGGCAGCAGTCCGGCTCATAAAGCCTTCTACAATGAGCACCATTTCCCAAGGTCTCTTGTCATTTGCAGTCTTGCGTGCTCCGCCTTTTGAGACACCATTGTGCTGCGCGAGCCGTCTAGATGGATGAGGAGTAGAGCCGATGTACAGAGAAGTTTGCCGAACGGTTGATCTCAGGAGATAACAGCAATAAAAGGCCGGGATAGGTTTTGTATGGACGTCATCTACATCGGCCATCGCTCAGAAGGCTCAGGTGTGACAAAGCTTTACCAAAAGTTGGTTTTATTCAAAATTGGTGGTTTGTGTCAGTGGAAATTTGCCTCTTTGCCTGTGTGCATTGTACAATGGTGACAATCCCATAGTAAATACTAATGCTGCACTTCTCGTTACTGTAAATGTTGTCACGCTGATATATATCCCGGTCACATGATACGGATGTCATAAGCAGCACCTTTTGCCAACCCACTGCTGTAACTATATTGTCTTTTAAAGTTGCCTCTTTCTGAGAAAAAGATTACTTCTTGTATTTATGCAATGTAACATTACACAAACCCCACATTCCACAACGAGGCAACTGAGCCATGGAAATTTGAAATCTGCGCTGATGTCAAAGCAGGGAACCAAGTGGATAGTATGCCTCAGGCACCATTCACTGGAATCATATGATCTCACCAAGAACTGATTGAATTTCCATTTCAGCCTCAGGAATAAAATCGGAAGGGGGATTGATTGCATGATCCGCCGCCATGTCAGCGCTACAGAACAAGGGGTCAAAGTGCTGGGTAGATAATCCAGGCGACCATTACAAAAAGATTAAAAATTGAGAAAGGTTGAATATACAAACTGTAGAATGTGGGTAGAGCTTTGAGAGTAGAAAAACCATTTGTAAGTACATACATACAGAGTGCATACTGTGTATACGGGTTACGAGTGGGTACTAGTAGTATTGGGGTCAATAAGATGGCCTATTATTTATTGGAAAATAGTTATGTACATCCATTCTCGATAAGCGTGGGTTCTCCCCGTGGAAAATCACTCGCATACCTCACTACTCCGTTCTGAGATGATAGACAAACACAAAGCCGACGCGGTGGCTTCGCTATGGACTGGAAACCCGATCTAGTCCGGAAGCAATCCACCCGTAAAATTACGGGCTCATGTGATATGAAAAATAGCGTATCCTGCATGACGACCACCACCATGAACCAGTGACAAGAGACGCTTATCAGGGTACAGATCCGCTACTACTAGTAGTAGACAAGCTCTGGGTGTCGCTCAGAAGCATTTGAAGTCAGACTATGTCTCATTATCAATTAGGGATCATTGCTATTGTGGTCGGATCCGGACCATGGTTGACGTGTCATAACTGACAGCGTTTCATACACCCCGTACGGAGTGCACACTATACTAGTAGTAATAGTAGTAGTACAGTAGTCCTCCCTAGGGCTCAGGGACCTACCGGGACAATCCTTTTCTCATGAGACTGACTCGGGTCAACGGAAAAGATATTACATATTTCACGGGTTAGTTTGTATTGTTTGTAGGAAGATACGTTAATCATCTCATGAGCCCGACCTGCGGTTGAAACTAGGTAGTGGACAACCCGACACCACCATAAACCTGTGGTAATACTAGTAGTAGTTACCAACTTCATACGTCTCCTGCGGTACAGTACCAATGGGAAGGGATTCTTCCCCTCTACTCAGTTGGGCCTGCAAAGATGCTAGGTTAGAGTTATTCCAATCGAATGAAATCTATGTTCGTTCTTCAACTATCTACGGAGTATAACTAGCGTAAAAAAAATGCAATAGAGGTTCTTCATATAGCAGGTGATGGAGCTCAAGCTACGTGCCATTTCCAATTCTGGGAATATCTCGTCACATCTCACCGTTTGCGGCCAGCAAATACCTTTCGATACCGTAATACGAAGACCTGATATTACGGTTCAAGGGTTTTCGCTACCAGCCCCAGAAGTAAAGTAATCGTAGTGAAGCAATTGCAATACAAGTCATGGATCGAAGCCTAGGTATAACCCTTTCTATTTTTTTTTTTTCTTCCCTCTTTTCCTTTAATATTTTTTTTTTTTTAACATCCTTTCCAGCCCCCCTTCCATTAGTTTGGCTTCCCTTTCGATGGTGCGTTCCCTCCATCTTCTGAAAACAAAAACAAAAAAAGATTTCCTTTCCAAAGGTCGATCCACCCACTTATTATATACTCTCTGTAATACTAGTCGGCAGAGGAGCTGACCTGAACCGGCAGTTTAGTAGTACTACTTAGGTAGGTTTGATATCTTCTTCCTACTCGGAGTACACATACCCTGGGAATAAATTCCCGTCCGTCAGCAAGTACCATACCGAACCTAAACTGAGGTACGACTAACTTGACATGAGTGACTAGTCGGATTACTTACCTAACCAACCACCTGCCCTACCTTACTTTACTTTACACACCCAATTCAACACTAACTAGCCATCGATCTACGATCATTCCTCCAATCGTTACGGCCTGCTAACTCACAATTACACGCATAGCTCCTCCTCTCCATCAACAACCGAATTGCTACCTAGGATTACTTTCCTGCGCTGACCTGCCCTTGGCCTGGTGGCACACGCTACCGGTTCTTGATCCTCTTCCGAGATTCTCCACACTCTTTGTCCTCCCGGGTTCATCTCGGCCTCACCTTAGAACATCTACTTTATCCTCTCCATCATCGACTTGCTCCCCCCCGGGGCGTGCCTCACATATAGCCGCTGCCCTTACTACTGCCCCCAATCAGTCGGCTCACTTGCTTTACCCTCCGTATTCCTCCACTCCTCGACGGTTGTCCTTTCTCTCATGTGTCTTTCGCATCGGATGACTGCCCCCTTCCATCCGCGATAAGACACGCGCAATTTTCTTCCGCTCACGACCAGACCGTCGCATATAAGAAATGGTGGCTCCGGCCTCGACGGGAGGCAACTCGACTGGCGGACAGCCTTCGGCGAGCCGTCAACCCACCCGATCCTCTAGCACCCATCCGTCGCATTCGCACAATGTACCCTTAAGTGCTCGACGGTCTACACCTCTCGACTTGTCCACAGTTGAGCGACGGGGACAACCCAATGCCCCTCGAGAGCCAAGTAAACGTATCCGACCTCATGGTTTACAAGAGGCACCCACGTTTCGGCCGACTGAGGAGGAATTCAAGGATCCGGAAAAATACATCCGCAAGATAGCGCCCGAAGGCAAGAAGTATGGAATTTGCAGGATTATTCCACCAGAGGGCTGGCAACCGCCGTTCGCCATTGACACAGAGGTACGTACATGCTTTGGATGATTTGTTGGCTGGCCAGGGTACACATCTAGGGCTGTCTATCAGCTTGGATGAGAATTTCTTCCCCCCCCTCTTCCTTCTGCCAATTCACAATAATATAAGTTGAGGTATGGACGCTGACAAATAGCCTCACAGCGATTCCACTTCAAAACCCGCCGACAGGAGCTCAACTCGGTTGAAGGAGGTATGCCCCCGCGTTCAGCCACGTCTGCCGCCGGTGGTGCTCCACAGCCTAGTTCTGACCCGGACCCAGGAACCCGAGCAAATCTAAATTATCTCGATCAACTGGCCAAATTTCACAAACAACATGGAACCAATCTCAACCGTTTCCCGAGCGTCGATAAACGCCCTCTGGATTTGTACAAGTTGAAGAAGGCTGTGGAGGTCAGGGGTGGTTTTGACCAAGTATGCAAGATGAAGAAGTGGGCAGAGATTGGCCGCGATCTTGGCTATAGTGGCAAGATCATGTCTTCACTTTCAACATCGCTGAAAAATTCGTATCAGCGATGGCTCCAACCATATGAAGAGTACCTCCGCGTGGCCAAGCCCGGTGTACAACAACAATTGGAGCTGGAACATGGTGGTCCTTACACACCATCGCCTCATCAGTCGCCGATGGCTAAAAAGCCCATGCCACTTGACAATGGCACGCCACTCATGCTTCCTAAGGGAACAATGAGTGTTCCGCCGTCAGCTCCGCAGAGCACTCCGAGGGAGGTTGAAGCAACCCCGGATAAACCAACACCTCCAGTTGAGCCGACGCCTCCTCGGCCAATAGCTTCTGGGTTCACCCCCGTGAATGCTAGTTCGGGATTTACTGCCGTCAACCGGTCTCCATCTTTTGTAGCGGTAAACAACAATCCGACCATAAAGCGTGAAATAGAGAATGGCTCTTTGACCCCGAAAAGTGTGGCTGAGCATCCTTCAATCTCGACACCTGTCTCTAATGGCCATGGCCATCATACAAAGCGCGCGATTAGCCACGAAAGTGGTTCTCAAACTGAGAATGGAGACGATCCGAACGGTCGGCGTAGTAAGCGTCTCCGCAAAGGTGTGTAAACATTATCACCGTCCGTCTTTGTATGCGAACCTAATGATTTCGTAGATGCGCCTTTACCTACAATTGCCGGTTCACATATGAGTCTTCTTCGGCCTGCCCCTCCCCGGGCACGGAAGAGTGACGGCCGAAAGACAGGTGATGTAAGCTGATATCACGTTGCCGATCTTTATTATAATGTGCTGACCGTACCTAGAAATGTGAGAATTGTGGCAAATCAGAAGACAGCTCCTCAGTCCTGGTATGCGATAGTTGCGAGCAAGGATACCACAAGTACTGTCTTGACCCCCCTCTGACTGCCATCCCCGAGTACGACTGGCACTGCCCAAAGTGCCTGGTAGGCACAGGGGAGTTTGGCTTCGAAGAAGGCGGAGTCTACTCGCTGAAACAGTTCCAAGAAAAGGCAAATAACTTCAAGAAGAGTTATTTTGCCTCAAAGATGCCATTTGATCCTGTCCTGAACAGCCACAGACGGGAGTCTGAGGACGACGTGGAACGCGAGTTCTGGAGATTGGTGGAGAGCCTAACAGAGACCGTTGAAGTAGAATATGGTGCTGACATCCATTCGACTACCCATGGTAGTGGATTTCCTACTATCGAACGGAATCCTCTCGACCCTTATTCAGTTGACCCTTGGAACCTGAATGTTCTTCCTTTCCATGGTGACTCGTTGTTCCGCCATATCAAGTCGGACATCTCTGGCATGACAGTCCCCTGGGTTTATGTCGGCATGTGCTTCTCGACATTCTGCTGGCATAATGAAGACCATTATGCGTACTCGGCCAACTATCAACACTTCGGTGCCACAAAGACTTGGTACGGTATTCCTGGGGCTGACGCAGAAGCGTTTGAGGAAGCGATGCGGCAGGCAGTCCCGGAGCTTTTCGAGGGTCAGCCTGACCTTCTCTTTCAACTCGTTACCTTGATGCCGCCAGATCAGCTCAGAAAGGCTGGTGTCAACGTGTACGCGCTTGATCAACGGGCTGGGCAGTTCGTCATCACCTTCCCCCAAGCTTACCACGCAGGATTCAATCATGGCTTCAATTTCAATGAGGCTGTCAACTTTGCGCCTGCAGACTGGGAGCCTTGGGGTGCAGTGGGTGTGGAACGTCTCCAGGATTTCCGACGACATCCTTGTTTTTCGCATGACGAATTACTTTTAACAGCGGCAGCTCGTGATACATCCATTACAACTGCTAAATGGTTATCCCCGGCCCTCCAGCGGACCTGCACACGGGAACTTTCTGAACGAGCTGCATTTTTCTCCCGACACCGGGAGATTGCTCTGCACCATTGCACGCTTGGTTCCGAAGATGGCATGGACATTGGTGGTTGCCAGTTAAAGTTCATAGTCGAAGATGAGGACCTACCTGAAGAAGATTACCAGTGCCAGTGGTGCAAAGCATATACTTATCTGACACAATTTCGCTGCCATAAAACCGGGAAAACCGTTTGTTTGTCGCATGTCGATATGAATGTTTGTTGCGGAGAGCCACTAAAACAAAGGCTGCTTGGGCCAGACCACACATTACGTTACCGATATGGTGATGAGGCTCTGAAGGCCTTGGTGCAAAAAGTTCAGGACCGTGCCAGGATCCCGGAAGCATGGGGTGAGAAGGTCGACAAGACATTGGAAGATGAGCCTAGGCCACAGTTGAAGGTCCTTCATAATCTATTGAGTGAAGGTGAGAAAATCCCATACCATTTGCCTGGTCTCCAAGATCTTGCGGCCTTCGTCCAGCGCTGCGATAAGTGGGTTGAAGAAGCAACCAACTATATTACCCGGAAGCAGCAAAACCGGAGGAAAAATGAGAAGGCTTGGCGCAGAAGCAGTTCTAAGGCCGCGCAGCTGGAAGAACGTGATCGTGAAGTTCGCAGAGTAGAAAATATCTACGCCCTTCTTGCAGAGGCTGATAAACTGTCGTTCGACTGTCCACAGATGGCTTCTCTGGAAGAGAAGACCCGCGAGATCGAGAAATTCCGCCAGGACGTTAACGTTGCCCTCATCAACCCCCACATTCGATCGGTCCAGGAAGTTGAAGATCTGGTGGAGTCCGCACGTAATTTCAACGTGGATATTCCCGAGGTTGAAGGACTGGAACATATTCTCCGGCAAATGAAATGGAACGAGGAAGCGCGCCGGAAGCGCGATCAGTACCTGACACTCAAGGACTGTCAAGAGCTAATTCTGGCTGGTGAGCAGCTGGGTTTGTCGGATACCAACGATCATCTGGTCTATTTTAAGGACCTATGCCGCCATGGTGAGGCCTGGGAAGCTAAAGCCAAGGAATTGATGTCTGTAGAAGCTGTTCACTACCAGCAGCTGGAAGCCTTGTCTGCCCAGGCTTCTCGTTTCCCTGTCTCCCCTGAGACGCTTTCTGCGGTAGATGCCATATTGACAAAACAGCGTGAAGCGCAGAAGAAAATCCAATCTCTGTATGAGAGAAGCAAGGATCCGGATTTCAGGAACCGCCCTAAATACAAGGATGTCCGCGAACTTATGGAGTCCCTGGAGGAGCTGAACAGCCGGCCAACTGGAGCCATTGACCTGGAACGTGAGCAGAAGCGCCATGAGGATTGGATGAGAAAAGGCAAGAAACTATTCGGAAAGGCAAATGCCCCGCTGCATATCTTGAAGTCGCATATGGAGTATGTTGAAAAGAGGAACTCTTATTGTTTTGATTTGGAAGATCGCTGTCGACCGCCGGTCGAACCTTCATCGCGAGATAACACCCCCGATGGTTTGTTAGACAATAATAATATCACTCCTAGCATGTGGGGCGGTGGGAAATCGCGAAAGCGAGACGTCTTCTGTATTTGCAGACACTCGGAAGCTGGAATGATGATTGAGTGTGAAGTCTGCCACGAGTGGTCGGTCTCCCTTGCTCCCACCCCCTTCGGTTATATAATGATATAGGCACTGGCTAACCCTCAGCAATAGGTATCACGGCAAGTGCCTCAAGATTGCAAGGGGCAAAGTCAAGGAGTTTGACAAGTATACCTGCCCTATCTGCGATTGGCGCCAAAAAATACCCCGAGATGCCGCTCGTCCAAAGCTAGAAGATCTTCTAGATTGGCAGGCCGAAATCGCAGGCTTGCCTTTCCAACCTAACGAGGAACAAACCTTAGACAACATCATCAACCAAGCAGTTGGGTTTCGAGATTTCCTCCATGGCTTTACCAACGCCGCGTGCACCACTACCGAGGAGGTTCCCACATTAATATTCTACCTCCGGAAGATAGAAGGTGCGGAGGTCTTGTTGGCCTACGAAACCAACTTCTTCCGGCAAGAGATTCATAAATGGGCGCCGGTGGCACCAGAACCTCCTCCGATCCTGGAACAGTCTCTTTCGACTCGCAAGCCACGTCCAACAAAACAGCAAAAGATTATGGCACAGCTCGGCGTTGACCGTCCTGAGGATCTCCCTCCTCATTTGCGTACAAAACAACCTAGCCGTAAATCTATTGATTTGCAGTCGGGCAAGTCTTCCCTGCTGCCTGAACCCCAAACGCCGGGCGATGGCTCGAATTCCGATTCAAATCGTGGTGAACCTACATTAGCGCCAATGACCGATGCCCAAAATCCACCTTATCCTTTCTCTGCCAATTATTCGCTTCCTGCAAGCGACTCTACACCGGCCTTTGCTCCTGGCTCTTCTGCTTTTCTGCCGCACGCTGCCGCTCACTCCCCTTCATTCCCTGTGCGCTCCCCATCTCCAGGTCATCAAGGACTTGATGCATCTCTCTTTAGCTCTCCGCAGTTCAATAGAGACCCTGACAACGGGCCACCAGGGGTTGATGTCGATAATGAAAATCCATTTGACAGCAGTCCTCGGCAGAACTTGGATGATGTCTTCGCAGATTTGACAAATCAAGATGCAGAGCCCGAGCCGGAGCCAGGGCAAGAACCAGAGCTTATGGAGAACACACATGCTAACGAGGCTCTGGAAGTACTTGATGCGAGCAATGGGGACCGTTCTGAAACTCCGCAAGATGGGGAGCCACCGGACGATAAGTCTAGTGCGGAAGTCAATGGCTCAGCTGAGGCCGATCGCAATACAGAGGAGCTGTGACGTTGTGTTCGAGAAATGGACGCTTTATGGGCTCTTCCAGTTTTTTTTTTTTTTTTTTGCCTTGCGCATTCATGACAATGATGCGAGTATAACGATATCTACAAAACGAGTTCGATCGAGAGACTACGTTTGATCCATGGTTTTCCGCATGATCCGACATTCCAGGGTGTTGCCCTTACAAGTCTCCAGGGAGGCTTACTCTTGTGTTCTTTATGTAAAGTTATTATGGTATTGATGTTCCCGAGACGCACTCGATTAGTACGTGCTTTCCTTGTCAGCCGGTTTTGACAATCTTTTTATTTATTGCGACTCAGCGGTCTGTTGCTTCTTCCTCTCTTCCTCTCTCTCTCTCTCTCTCTCTGTCTCTCTCTTTGCCATGTCTTACGTCTGCTTACATGGACCGGGTGTATCAAAAAATGTGGGGTGTCTGGGGAGCTGGCAATTTCTCAACGCATGTGTGGTCTTTTTCTTCTTCTTATCTTTTATATGTTATCTTTTTTTTACTTTTTCTTCTCTCCTTGCTTCAATTGATATTCGCGTCGTTCTATATTTACATGGGTGAACCCAAAGTGATAGCCCATGACCTGTCATCTCATTTCACCACCTATTCCTTTATAAGGCCAAACAAGCCCGTCTGTGTGCGCTGGTATGAGGTATGCTCATGCTTACTTGATTCCTCTTGCCTTTGCTTTGTTTGGCCCTATGCTCTGTGTAATACTAGTCAGACTACCGTTATTCTGTACTCTTAATGAATAGACATTAGTTCGCTCAAGCTGTCATTCTCGCCTTTGCCACTTTAGCAGATGTCCGCATACGCGCTTAGGGCCGACTGCCCACCGGTGTGGATGAACAGTACATTGACTCGATTTCCGCCGGACGAGGTCTCAAGGCGGCGTGACCAGTCTCTGGTGAGTTCGCCCTCTTGTACCCAGTGCATGACGCCTCTCATGACCTTGACTGTGTACACGGGGTCAACAACGACCCCCTCTTCCTGCGCTATCAATGCCAGGATCTCCTTGGATGTCGGATCCAGTTCCCCGTAGGCTGTGCCAGCAAACCGATCGTCTAAATGGACATCTTCCGGTGTGACATCCCGCCCAGGGTCCAATCCAATGAGGTGTGCCGCACGCCGAGCAAAGTTGAGCACTCGACCTTCATGATATTCTCGCGGCTTGGTAGGGGAATTCAAGATCCCAATGACCTTACGACCAATAACCCTCTCTGCCTTTTCCTCCTGTCGTGTCTGAGCCTCGATTTTCTGCAGCAATTTGAATCCCGCAATCAAGCCCCCCATGGTACTCCCACTCCCACACGCAACAAATATATAATCGAACCGACCATTTCCCCCTAATTGCTCCTTTTCCTGCGCCGCAATTTCAAAGGCGCACCGCGCATAACCCAGCCCACCTAACGGATGCAAACTGGCCCCCGAGGGAATCCAATAGGGAACCTTCCCCCGAGCACGCAATTCGTCCAGGATAGGCGTAATCGGATCACTGTCATCCACCGTCGAGCTATCCTCGAGCATCCGCACCTCCGCGCCTAGAAGCCGGGCAATTTGCACGTTACCCGTGCGTAGAAAGGCATTCTTATCCGAGCTAGCAGTTAAGCCGCCTCCTGTAGCTTTATGGAGAATAACAATTGCTTCGAGTCCGAGGCGTCGCGCTACCGAGGCGACTTGCACTGTATGGTTGCTTTGGATAGCACCCTCGGTTACCAAGGTGGTGGTAGCCATTGCTTCTGATCTTTCCCCGAGTCCATGCGGACTCGAAGTATTCAGGATGTCAGGGACGATGTACTCGAGTTTGCGGTATTTGTTACCTGCACAGGCGAGTGGGGAGGAATGGTCTTCGCGCTTGGCGAAGAGGGAGACTGCGGGGGTGGCTTTGGGGTTGGGATTGATATGTCTGGTTAGTGCTGGGAGAGGATGAATGGGGGAGGGGGAAGGATAAAGGAGAGGGTATCTGGGCAGCTTTGCAAAGGCTTCTGGGAGGTAAAAGGACATGTCGATGAGTGAGTTGGTTTGTTGATTTGGAGGAGAGATGTGATGTAATGGGAGAAGTATATATGGTGTTCAGACTGGTAAGATGCTATATAAAGCTAAAATTCGAGGCCGGTATCAACAACTGGGTCCCATAACTCAGTCGGTTAGAGTGCTGAGCTAATAACTCAGAAGTCGAGAGTTCGAGCCTCTCTGGGACCAATTCTTTTTGCATTCTTTCCAAACCCTGCAACAATGCTGTCTCTGTCTTATTCACACCCTTTTTCTTCTTCCTCTTCTTCTTCTTCTTCTTCTTCTTCTTCTTCTATTTTTTTTTTTGTTTCGTGATCAATTAATTTTATAGAATATTGTATCGAATAACAAGGGAAGGGGATCGGCTACAGCTCATTCCCGGCTCAACGTCGTTTCTAATATATACATAAAGGTATACGAGGATCCCCCTGCATATCTATAATATATAGATTTTCCCATGCCGAATTTCCCCAGCTCGATGAGGCCCGTGCTGGAGCATTATCGAGTCCGTCACTGAGCCACTTTATGATGTGTTCTCTACATCAGCTATATATCTTTAGCTTCAATATGACGCCGTACATCTCCTACATATATTAGTCCTTCTTAACCTGACGTTTAGATCTTGAGGTTGAATTAAGAGGCCGTTTCCTTGTCTTTAGAAGTTCGTCCAGAGCTGCAGAGGCCATGGCACATTTCTCTGCATTATATAAAGCGCCATGAAAGATACGATCTATAGTAGGAGAGAGTTCTTTCCTCGAACTGCGTACCATAGTGATCGCCTGACGTAATGAACGAAGTGTTATAGGTGTTCTAGTGATCGGTTCATCCTCAGTGTTCTCGCGATCCACGTCAGTGACGCGGCGGTCTTCCTTTATGGGACGATCTGTCTGCTTGAGGAACCTGTACGGCCAGTTTCTTGAGACTTTTGGTGGTGCCGTTGAAGGATCAGTATGATCCCCGCTCTAAAATTGCATCCGCGGCCTCTCTGATAGCTTTGGCATCTAAGGGAGAACCTATATCTTCAGACCGATCGATATGATCATCTAAGGCTTTATACTGAGCCGGGTCAAGGCGTCGATTAGGATGTTTCCTAGTACTTTTACTGGCTCGGCCAGCTACCCGATTATAAAGACGTGAATAGGGATTAGGGAACACGATAATCACGCGCCAGTTTGGTGATGTTAACCCGTTTTTCGATGCGACTTTTTTCATTGTACGCGTGTAGGGCCTTTTGGATAAGGTCCTCCTCGACGTTATATGTCGAATGCATTTTCTGTGTATTGTGAATAGCCTCAAGAATGATGGTGATATCTAACTACTGAGAATAATGACGTTGAGCCAGGAATGATGGGGAGCCTGAAATGGGTGCCGGCGGTGAGACGGTGCGGCGATATTCTGCCCATGGATATGGATATATATTTCTTATCGCTTATCACCACCACCAACGTCACCGTCAACACCGCGGGGGACCAACATCACAAATCCACACAATGGCCAATAATTCCGAGCACACTCTTTTCCGGTTCCTAAAAACGGCCCTGCAGACACATCGCCGGTTTCTCTCTGGCGCATTGACACGCGCAGAAGCACCCGTCTACGTCATCGGCAATCCCGCCGCGGACCTGGACTCTATTATCTCCGCGATAACCTACTCATACTTCGCCAACAACACTGACCGGCACCATGTTCCCCTGATAAACCTACCAAACGTTCCATCGGGCTCTGAGCTACGCCGATTGCGACCGGAGTTCGTCAAAGCTTTATGGTTGTCAACTCACCCCCCGGCGCAAGGTGAACAAGCATGGGAGGAGACACCCGAATCAGCCGGGGTGATCCTCCACGACCATATCCTCACCGTGGCAGATTTCAATGCGCACATGAAAGAGAATGGAAAGGATAATGAAGAATACCGGATAAGCGCCGACGCGGTCCTCGTAGACTGGAATGCGCTGCCGATGGGCACACCGGACGGACAGAAAGGAAAGGGCAGTCTAAACGGGCTGCCGACGGTTGAATTCAACGTGATAGGCTGCATTGACCACCACCAAGATGATGGATTCCTTTGTCCCGGCATCGAACCAAAGGTCATTGAGAAGAGCGGTTCATGCGCGTCACTCGTTATACACACGCTGAACAAGGGGGGAATATGGCCGGAGGGAAGAGCAGAAGAAGCCCAAACCCCACGGATGACGGCTGAGGAGCAAGTAGCCTCGCTTGCCGTAACTCCCGTTCTAATCGATACTACCAATCTCACAGCGAAAGACAAAGTAACCCAATTCGACGTCCAGGCTGTGGATTTCCTGACACCCAAATTCAACAAGGACACAACCGACAAGGACACGCTCTATGCACAAGTCTTCGAGGCAAAGCAAAACAGTCTGGATCTTTTGACGGTTGATGAAATCCTGGATCGAGACTACAAACAGTGGACCGAGACGCCTCCCCGCGAACCAGGAACACCCCTTAACATCGGCTTCTGCTCTATGGTCAGGCCGATCCCGTGGGTTGTTCGGAAGGCAGGATCCCCGCAAGAGTTCCTGGATGCAGTGTATGGATTTGCCACTAAACGGGAACTGAGCATTGTCGTTGTCATGGCGGCGTTCAGTTCGAGTGATGATAAGTTTCATCGGGAGTTGTTTGTATGTGCGCTTGACGAGGGCCTTGCAGTTGATGCGGTGAAGAACTTTGTTAAGCAGTCCAGCTCCCAGTTGGGTCTTGAGGAATGGTCTTCTCTCGATGGTGACAGTGGTCTGTCGAATGCTATGAAGGACACTCTCAATAGCGACAATACCCACAAGTGGAGGCATATCTGGACAGCAACAGATACTACGAAGAGCAGGAAGCAGGTTGCCCCGATGATGCGGGAAGCTGTGACCTCTTTAAGATAGAGACTAATTGGATAGACATCTAATCGTTAGGAGTACATTATCATTCTTTCTCATTGGACCTACCAGCGTTACAAATACATCTATTCCACGCAATGATCTGAGAAGGCGTTCGCACTGGCGCCTCTCCAAGTCTAGGTAAACAGCGTCCAAATCTAACCGCTAAGCCTGGTGCCCAACCATTCAACATGCCTCAGTGACCAAGATAATGTGTAAAAGGAAAAGATAAAAGGGAAAGTAAACAGAATGGATAATCGCATGTTGAACACCAGCTCCATAGAATTGAGAATATACCCGATAACTCCCATATATGTCGTAACCTGAATCCATGATGCTGCCCCTCTAGGGTAAGCCTGACCAAATCAAATGAACATTTCTTGATGCAACTATGCAGGTCCCCAACCCCGACTCAGATAATGCAATGCATGCAACCGTGAAGCAAGGAGCGCAATGAGAAAAGAAAAAAAAAAGAATATATTAAAGGAAATTGGACCAGTTTGCTCTCTATTGTTGAGGACCGCCTGGAGAAAAAACGTCGGACTTGGGGTGGAGCAAGATCAAGATATTGTGAGTATTTCGTGAACATGACTGATAAGCGAGATTCAGTCAGGAATACTCCAGATTCTAAAAGCATTCCCATTCACAGAAGACACACCACCGGGCGACACGATCCGCGAGGACCAAGCCTCTCCAGGTTCCCCGCTCCCCAATCTTAATGACCGTTTCCCAGACACTACCGTCCGCTGTAGCATCGGTGCCCGATTCGGCATTGGGGTTGGCACTGATCATATGGTCGGCTTTCCGAGTCAATCGCAGGATCTTGCCTGACGGCGACTGTATCGCTAATTTGGCCGGCTTCTCCCGCCCGGAGGCTGACCGACCCGACGAGATAGCTGACGTCGACGCGGAGAACTCATTGGAGACGGTAGACACAGAGGACCCACCAGCAGAGCTGGAGACCATGCTGAGTGCACTAGCGGGTCGAGAAAACACAGACGGAGAGATTCGCCCACTGACACCTGTTTCATTGCTCGTTGACGAAGATGACGGGGAGGATGGATGTTGCCGCACGGCGAAAACGAAGGTATTGTTGACCGCAAGCCTTGCACATTGGGGCTGCATGATATACAAATCATGGCGCTGGGCGTGAGGGGTTGGGTGACGGAGCACGAAATCATATGGTGGGTTCTCCCCGGCATGGACAATCGGGAGAGCGAGGGCTAGAGGATGCGGAATATCCCGGCTGGAGTGCATCAGCCCTTTCTTTCCCGCATACACCTTGAGCGTGCCCTGTCCTTCATCGCCTGGTAAGATGGCTTTGACAGTGACACGCTTTTGACCGTTGACCCAGTCGGGTTGGACCAGGGCACGCTTGCGTACCACTTCCCCACTTTCGAAGAAGTCACCATCTGCGTCCCGGGCGAAAGCGGGAGCTTCGATTTCGGCGGCGCACTCTACATCTGGAGGGACGAATAGACGGATCTGTAAGACCTCGAGGCCCTCAATTCGGACAACGCTGGTATCGTAATCAGGAAACTGCAGACCCATCTTGAAGTATGTTGGACAAGTGGTAGGCAGAGCAAGAAGCACGTCGGGGGAAATGGGAGGGCAGATGTGTTGTTCCTCATGAGAAAGAGGTACATGTGTATAGCAGATCTCAAGAGGACGGGTGAGGAAATACCAACTTTCTGCCGAGGAAGGGTTGTTGGTCACGAACTGGCTCCTCCGCGGGTTGGTTGGGCTTGCTAACGAACAGTCCATGATGCGCCATTCACCATCAACCAGTACAGCGTTCCACCAATGATTGGCTCGGGATAGGCTATCCAGCTCAAATAATTCGCCAGGAGACTTGAGATACCCTTTGATTGCATCGGCGTGCAAGCCAACCGCGGCACACATTTCTCTAACGAGGAATGCAACTTCCTGAGGACTTCCCCTTTTTGTCTGCAGTACCCGCTTGAGGTCCATTCCGACTTCTTCAACGGGCTCATCCCAAGCAATCTTTTCACTGACCCAAGTAAAGATCGCGCGAAGCCTTTGAACATCACTCTTGTACGGCCGACAGACATACCCTTGCGCGAGACTCATAGGGTTGGTCATAGGGGGGAGGCTGTTCACGAAGCGAGCACTCTTGTCGACAAGGGATAAATTGACGGAGCCAAAGTTGGTAGGTTCACTGATGGGTAGACCATCGATGCTTTCATCGCCCTCAGCAGTCTCATAGAGCTCCTCTACCGCATAAATAACGGGATAATCCATCATATGGCACCGTTCAACTCTCTCCATTCTTTCGTTTCGGCTGGGAGAGCTTGCTCGGTTCACATCGCGCCGCACTTGGACCCAATCGATACCGTTACTGCCGAGTCCCATTTCCCGAGCAGTGTCACGGTGGGAGTGTGAAGAGCGGATTGGAGAAATCGCTCTACCCTTCGTAGGTGAATAGGACCCGCCATTTTGCCCCACTGCGATGCTGCTTCTGGCATTAGCAGCACCGGTCTTTGCAGATTCAAAGATCTTTTTGAAAAACCCTTGTTTTTTAGCTTTAGGGGTAGAAAGACCTCCAAATACTCCGGCAGACTCCTCGGGTCCAGTGCCCGAAGGCGACCAGGGAACGGCTGAGGAAGCGCCCTGTCGAGAGGTATTATGGCTTGAATGGTACGATACTCCGGTTAGGGGGGTTTCGGGCCGCGAAACTCTTGATACATCACTGAAGCCTCTTGTGCGGAAAGTATCCAGTGCGGTATTGGGTCGCTCATTTGCTCCGATTCCTCTCCGGGCATAACTCCCTGCACTGGTCGCACTAAATCCGCCGGCTGATGGACCACTCATCAGGCTCTGACTGGTTCTTTCGGTGCTCGTTGTTATATTGGTACCATTACTCTGTACGCCACTCGAAGAATTTGTAGTACTCGACTTATTAGTGTAGCTCCGGTTGAGCATTTCCGCTCTCATGTCTTGCCCAGAACGGCGGTTCTTTAGATAGGAATACTGGGCCGGAATGGAATTGTGTCTTCCGTGGTAAGGAACGTTTCGGGGAGGTGGCGGAGGCGGCTCCTCATCATCCTCTGGCATTTCTACATCTTCAGACCCTCTTCGGCTTTGCTCCTGCATTTGACGAAGCCGGCTTTCCATCCTTTGCACGTAGTTGTTCAACTGTGGAGGTCCGTCGAGGAAGTGGTCCTGCGCATATACGCTGCCCCTATGCGGTTGGCCACCATGATATTGATACTCCTTTTCACCATCAAATCCCAATGAGGTTAATGGGCGATTCATGATCTGCAAAGATCGACTGTCCCGTAAACTGTCATAAGCATCCGGTGACCATGGGTTATCAAACACCGGTTGAGGAGATGACGAATGAGTCTCTCGGGACATGCCCATATCCTCTAAAGATGTCATGACATCTTCCATTGCATCTCGCAGGGGAGAGGGTGTATGTCCGTTTACATCTGAATGTGCCGCTGGCGAGGGAGTCCTCGGCATTGTCACATAGCGGTCGTTCATGTCGTAGCGAGTGGGGACACCTATCTCCATGGACGGTTGACGATTGACAGCGACTCTGTGTGGGGGAGGAGGTGGCGGTGGCGGCGACTCTTCACGTTCCTGAAGCTGCAGCGGAGAGATCTCGCGGGATGTTGGCCGGGACAGAGATACGCTGTGTCTCGGTACCGTAGGTGGCATCATATCAGACTCATCGATAGGCCGAGGAGACGCTACACGAGAGGGAGGCCTATAGATCACAAGATCCTGCCCAGTGGGGATTGGTGGATCGGCTTCCGGCGGACGGGGGGAGACGGCTCGCGAGGGAGGCCTGGGTCGGGAGACTGCTTGATTTGAGATGATAGGCGTGGAGATCGACGGAAGATCGGGCTCTTGCGGGGGACGAGGTGATATCGCACGTGAAGGAGGTCTGGATCGCGAAGGCCTAGCCGTAGGAGTTGATTGCCTCACCGAGCTTGCGGGGGTGCGCAGAGGCTTAACTTTCCGAGGATGACTGCCATCACGAGGGGGTGTTTGCGGGATTGAACTCTTGACAAGGGATGTTGAAGTCCCATTCCTCGAGAGTTCTCCCGAGGGCGCAAGCGCTTCTTTGTGTGCCTGGAATGGCTTCCTAAACACGGTCTTTTGCTTTTTAGGAGCCGAAGTAGGATTTGTGATCGGCGATTGAGCTGCTTGAACCATTGGACCTGTTGTTGTCCGACTGACTGGAACGAAATCCTCCCCTAGGACCTCGACGAAGTTGGATGGAAACAGTCCCACCATGCGTCTATCTCGTCGTAACCGACCCATCCACCACTGACCATCTCCGGCATTGAGGCATTCTATTAGATCCCCCTCTATAAATCCCAGATCTCGTTTGGTTTCTCCGCCCCACGAATAGACAGCTCGACACCAGCATGGGAAGCGGGAGGGTACCTGAGGCGCGCTTGGGGTCATCGCGGGCGAGGATGAGTGGGGGAGAGAGGAGGTGGCGTTGGTCGGAGATAAAAGCACCGTATTCACTAAGTGTTAAGAACAATGAGTGGCGCAATCAATCAAAAGCGTACGCCCGGGGGG